>NC_082708.1:142095494-142396238 GCF_030144855.1 Hypanus sabinus | reverse complement strand
TTTTAACACTTTCCTTCTTAAGCAGTAATTTATAAAGTCCATTTAATTAATAACCAATGACCCACAATCCCAAAAGAAATCTACTTTTATTAAAAATAGACAGATCATACAACCAAGGGACATGCAGATATGAAAAGATGTTCCTGCCAGGTTGTCAGAATCATTAGATGTTCTGACAATTGGAGATTTAAATTAATGATCTGTCTGGGGATGAAGGCCAATGTTCTTGCCAGCTGCTTAGCTACAGACCACTCAAGTGTTGAAACATGCACAATTACGTTTCAAGTTCTTTGTGTTTTGCTTTCTGTCTCAAAAAGCATTCAGACTCGCTGGACAAGTGGAGCAAACTTAATACTTTATAACAAAATAAACAGCATCTTCATTAGGCAAAACCTCATCCCTTTACAAGAGGAGAAAACATATCTGCCTGTCAAAACAGTTAAACTAACTGACCTTTCTTAGAGTCTGCTTTCTCTCCCTCTACTTCCAAGCCCTGTGTCAAATGATCATTTTACTGGAACTGCCGCGAGCACAAACAAACTCCTAGTATACTGCCAGAACAGGAAGCTCGTGTGCACAGAGTCACCATAGGAACATAAGCTTAGAGGAAAGGTCACTTTCTCAAACATTACAGTTCTAAGAATTAATTTGGATTAATGAAAACATTAGAATCATATTCCCGGAAATAGGCAAGCGCAATTAAACAGCAGATGATGGGTTACAACCGTATTAGACTTACTGTACTAAACCACAAATGTAGGCTACTTATAATTCTTCAGATCTGTATTGCAGCAATCCCTATGGCATATTATTATGAGTTACTGAAACTCTGCATTGGCTTTTGAATAAAGGTTTTTCATCAAATACATACATACTGTACCTTGCAATAGGAACACAATAAAATATCTGCATGTGTAAACAATTAAAATGCACTTTTAAAAATTATCCTTTTTGAGCATTTCATCTGTGTGTATTTCTCAGTGTTGCTGATGGCTTCCCCACGGCTCTACTTCTGTGAGTCAAAAAAATAATGGTTTTGAATTTGCAAGCACGAGGAAATCTGCAGTTGCTGGAAATTCAAGCAACACACACAAAATGCTGGTGGAAAGCAGCATTTTGTGTGTTGTATGGTTTTGAATTTTGTCAGTCGTCACTACATCAGTCTGGCTATTTGCCAACAGATAAATTCTTCTTTGTCTGACTTGAAATACCCATGAGTAAATGAATATACATCAACCGTGCCCTTGGGAGTTGAACACTGAAAGTAAGTGTCTACATGACAGCCACATGCCCACTAACACCAGTGGTCATTCCAGCCATAAAAGGGCCCGCTGGCCATCTGTGTCACTGCCAACCATCAGCCACACATATAAACTAATTCTGCATCAATTCTCTTGTTATTTGCACCACATTTTCCTCAACTACCTCCCATTCTACCATTCACCGACACTCCAGAAGCAATTTGAGGTGGCCAATTTATCTCCCAACCCGTTCTATTCAGATGTGGAGAAAAAAATAAACACGCAAAGGAAACCCATGTAGTCTCAGGGAGAATGCTCCATCTGCCACAAAATCAGGATTGAACTTGACTCTCAGGCATTGTGAGGCAATGGCTCTACCAGAAGCACCACTGTACTGCCCAGTCACATGGTTCCAGTCACAAAACCTTTTAGAGTCAGTCATTGTGCACTACAGCACAGGAACAAATCCTTTGGCCCATCTAATCCAAGCAGACCTGTTCTTCTGCCTAGTCCCACCTACCTGCACTTAGATCCTAGCCCTCCATACCGCTCCCACCCAAACATTTCAGATGTTGTAATTGAACCCACATCTCTCTTCTCCACTGTCAACTCATTTCATACTTGCACCATCCTCTGACTGAAGAAGTTCTCCCTTAGGTTCTCTTTAAATATTTCACCTTTCACCCTAAACCTATGACCTCTAGTTCCACTCTCAGCCAACCTCAGTGAAAAAAAGCCTGTTTTCATAAATGCTATCTGTACCCCTCATAATTCTGTACACCTCTATATCACCTTCCCCATTCTCCTACGCTCCAAGAAATGAAGTCCTAACCTATTTAATCTTTCCCTGTAACTCAGCTCCTCAAGTCCTGCCAACATCATTGTAAATTTTCTCTGCACTCTTACTTCCTGTAGAGAAGTAATCAGAACTGCACATAAAACTCCAAATTCAGCCTCAACATGTCTTATACAACTTCAAGATAACATCCTAGAGCTAAGGAACTTCATGGGTAAAATTACCCTGATTGGAGTTTTATACAGACCTCCAAATAGTAATAAGGATGTGACCTACAAATTACAACAGGAAATAGAAAGTGCATGCCAAAAGGGCAATGTTACAACAGTCATGGGGGATGTCAATATGCAGGTAAATTGGGGAAATCAGGTCGGTGCTAGGTTCCAGAAGGGAGAATTTCTAGAGTGTATATGAGATGGCTTTTTGGAGCAGCTTACAGTTGAGCCCACGAGAGGAGCAACTATTCTGGATTGGATGTTGTGCAATGAACCAGAATTGATTACAGAGCTTAAAGTAAAAGAACCCTTAGGGGAAAGTGATCATAATATGACCAAATTCACCTGGAAATTTGAAAAAGAGAAACTGAAACTATACGTATCCATATTATGGTGAAGTAATGTGAGAGAGGAGTTGGCCAGAACTGATTGGAAAAGAACACTGGCAAGGATGATGGCAAAGCAGCAATAGCTGGAGTTTCTGAAAGCAATTTGGAAGGCACAAGATATATACATCTCAAAGAGGAAGAAATATTCTAAAAGAAAAATGACACAACCGTGGCTAACAAGAGAAATCAAAGCTAACATAAAAGTCAAAAAGAGAACATATAATAGAAAAAAACTAATGGGAAGTTAGAGGATTGGGAAGCATTTAAAAACCAACAGAAGGCAACTAAAAAGTCACTAAGGCAGTAAAGATGGAGTGCAAAAGTAAGCTAATCAAGTGTAAAAGAGAAGGGAGAATGGACATCAGACTGCCAGAAAATGATGCTGGAGCAACAGTAACTGGGACAAGGCAATGGCCAATGAACTGAATGAGTATATTGTTTCAGTCTTCACCGTGGAAGACACTAGCAGTTTAGTGGAAGTTGCAAGTGTCAGGGGTCATGAAGTGTGTGAAGTTACCGTAACTAGAGAAAAGGTTCTTGGGAAAATGAAAGGTCTAAAATTAGATAAGTTACCTTACCCAGATGGTGTGCACCCCAGTATCCTGAAAGAGATGGCTGAAGAGATTGTGGAGGTATTCGTAATGATCTTTCCAGAATCACTAGATTCTGGACTGCTTCCAGAAATCTGGAAAATTACAAATGTCACTCCAAAAAGGGAGAGAGGCAGCAGAAAGGAAACTATAGGCCAGTTAATCTGAACTCAGTGGTTGAGAAGATGCTGGAATTGATTATTAAGGATGAGGTCTCAGGGTACTTGGAGGCACGTGATAAAATAGGCCATAGTCAACATGGTTTCCTCAAGGGAAATTCTTGCCTGACAGAGATGAGGAGGAATCTTTTTTAGCCAGAGAGTGGTGAATCTGTAGAATTCTTTACCACAGGCATCTATGGAGGCTAAATCTTATGTGTATTTAAGGTAGAGTTTGATAGATTCTTGATCAGTCAGGGCATGAAGGCATATGGGGAAAAGGCAGGAGATTGGGGTTGAGTGGAAGATTAGATCAGCCATGATGAAATGGCAGAGAAGACTTGATGGGCCAAATGATGTAATTCTGCTTCTATATCTTATGGTCTAACTCCTGCACTCAATGCTCTGATTCATGAAGGCCAAATGCATTAAAAGATGCCAAATTATAGATCTGTCCTCCCAGATCCCTCTGTTCTACTGCACACATCAGTGCACTACCATTCACTCTGCAAGTCCTACTTTGGTTTGTCCTGCCAAAGTCCAAAACCTCACACTTGTCTGCACTGAATTCCATCTGCTATTTTTCAGCCCACTTTTCCAGCTGGTTCAAGTATTGATAGCCTACTAGGCTGTCCACTATGCCCTCAATCTCAGTGTCATCCACAAATTTGCTAATCCAGTTCACCACATTATCATCTGGATCATTAATACAGATAATAAACAACAAGAGACCCAACTTTTGTCTTAACTCTGCTGCACTCAGTGTGGAAGTGTTAGACATTGATCATCCACCTAAATGAAACATTACATTACAACTTTGGACCTATACATGGATCTGCTGTGGTGCTCTTAATGGAATGGGGATTCCATTATTTAGCAATACATTCTGCAATGCACAATAGATTTACCTTAGTAAATTCTTAAAGGCTAATGGTTTTCAAAAACAGTTAGATCACACATTAACCAGGTATTTTTCAAATTACCTTCACTTCTGTAATTCTGAGTATCTTACACTTGTAAGTGTCAGATTTGAAAGTATAATTTTTAACAAACGCTATTGCAAATAAGATCATATTAAGTAAGTAAGTCACATATTGCTTAAATGCAAAGTTGTTATGACTAGTTGTGTTAGTTTTTTTTAAGCACTGTGGGTTAACAATGAAAATGGGGTCTGACAGTAGGGAAAGGGAATCAGAATCCAGTGTTGATACATGGTCAACAACACCAGATAGACTAAGGTCTAAGAAAACAGAGAAAGTAGTTAGCAAAAATGAGGCAGATCTCTGATCTGGTGTCTCATGAACCAGGGAACAATGTGGAAAGAGCTATGATCTGAGTCAACTACGTTGATACACTATAGAAAGTATCTGGGTGCACCAATCATATGCTTCGTATTGCAACTGCTCTGCACGTGACTGCAAGAAACTGCAGAAAGTTGGGAATACAGCTCTGCACATCAGGGAACCCAGTCTCCCCTTTATGCATCAGTAAAGCAGCCGGCATAATCAAAAATCCCGCCCACCCCAGGCATTCTCTTTTCTTCTCTCTTTCTTAAGGTGGAAGATGAAAGCACTTATTACCAGATTTAAGAACAGCTCCTACCATTATAAGATGATTGAAGTGTTCCCTAGTAAGATAAATTGTATTTTTGACCTCACAACCTACTTCATTATGATCTTGCACCTTAGCTTACTTACACTGCACGTTCTCTGTAACACGCCCACTCAATCTTGCATTCTGATAATGTTCTATCTTGTTCTTCTTTAATGCAGTATGTAATGGTCTGATCTGTATGAACAGTATGCAAGGCCAGCTTCTTAATGAATCTCACTATATTGACAATAATAAACCAATTCCAGTTCCAGTTTAGGTGTTATTATTCAGACAATGGTAGCAATCTCATCTCTGAGTTAGATAACTGGGAAATTTAAGTCTAGAGAACTTTGGTATAAAACCTACGTAGACAATAAGGCATGAAAATTTAAACCGAGAGCTCAAACAAAACATCTAAGCTAAGACCATTCCCTCCTTGCAATACCAAGTTTTGTGCCAAACTTACTAATCATGTTTCCTATGTTCATATCCACACTATTAATCCATATTACACATAATATGGATTAATCCATAATCCACGGTAAGGATACCAATGCTAATCCCTGCAGTCCACCACAGGGTTCTAATTTTCTTCCCATACACTGATTATCATGTGTCACAATTAAGACTCAAAACAATTTAATGATTACAGGTACAAACCTTACCCACTTGCAGTTAGTGAAACATCCTGAGCAATTTTTTCAGGACTGACAATGATGAATTGGTGACTGTCGCTGGTTGGTGGAATTGTTGTAAGGAAAGAGTATAATGAGGCATGGCAGTTGTAGTTTGAGGTGGGAACATACTGGGATGCTAATAAGGGAATATAAGACACTAAAAGGAGTTGGCTATATGGTCCTTTGAATTTATCCTACCTTTCAAAAGGATCATGGTTGATCTGATCTTGATCTCAGCTCTACTTGACTACCATTTCCTTTAACTCCCCTATTAACCTATCTACATTAATCTTGAATACATTCAATGATTTACTCCTCATTGTTCCGTGAAGTTGAAGATTCCAAAGGTAGCCAAACACTCATCTCTAACTTAAATAGGCAACCTCTTATTCTGAAACCATTCACCCTGGTCCAGATGGGAAATGTCCTTTCAACATCTGCCTTGTCAAGCTGCAATCACCCAACCAACCCTTCAAAACTATATATGTTTCAATAAGATCACCTCTCAGTCTTGTAATTTCCAATAAATAGATGCACAACTGCTCAATTTTTCCTCACAATACCTATTTCAGGAAGCAACTTTGTGAACCTTCTCTTAACTGTCTCCAATACAACTATAACCCTTCCTAAATAAGGATACAATACTCTTGGAGACTTGTACAGTTGTAACCAGACTTCCCTGATTTTGTGCTCCATCTAAGACAAATTATCAAAGATAAAGTTCACAACAGCAATAGTTTTCTGTTTCAATAGTGCTTAGTTTAATCAAAGATTGTTCAGATTCATCTTCTACACTATCTTCCTTACAGCAAGGTAGTGTCCCCTTCTTCGAATGCATTACCTTACCTCAATCATACAATTCTAAAGTCTTATTTTTATTCATAGTTGAATGTGGGTTTCACAGACTGAGCCAGCATTTAATTGCTTATCCGACTGCCCTTGCTGCCTTCTTGCACAGCTGCAGTCCTTGAGATGTGGAAATACCCACAATGTCATTAGGAAGGGAGTTTGCGGGATTGAAACCTAACAAATAGGGCTGCAGAGTCACACAGCAGTGTCTGCATAGCTTCGGTGACCCAGAGTTCAATCCTGACCTCTGCTGCCTTTACATTCTTGCTGGGTTCACTTCGGGTGCTCCGACTCCGCCCACATTTCCAAAACATTGTGTGTTGGGAGATCAATTTGCCACTGTAAATCACCTTTAGAGTGCAGTGAGAATAGAAAGGATTACAGTGAGATTAGTGTGAAAATGGATGCTTGAGGTTGGCCAAAGGGTCTAGTTTCATGATGGAGCTCTCCCTATGAGTGATGATTTGTCAATAAATTGATGACCCGCTTCTAATTCCACAAAGCCAACTACAAAACACAAGTCAGAAGTGTGATGAAATAACATTGTCTGAATGATGAGTACAGCCCCAATGACACCACCCAGACCAAAGTTACCAGATCCATTGACATTCCAGCTATCAATGATCCATTGCAGCTACAGTGAGCACAATCCACAAAATCTCCTGCAGCACTGCAAAGCAAGCCTGGAGTACTGGGGATGTACTGAAGTCAGATAGGGAAGCAGAAATCATTTGAATCTCGGGGGTTACATTGGGGCTGATGATGATGCCAACATCTTTTTCAGGAGAGACTGCCTTCAATGGAAATGGCCTGTCACTGAACACAAGCCAAGAATCAATATTGCATTGTACTTAATAGTCTCACATTTGTCAATGTATCCACCATTCATGCCTCTTGAACAGATCATTTTGAGGTAAGACTAAACCAGCTTTAGCAAACAGAAGGGAGATGGCCAATGGAGCACAGTGTTCTCTCAGGATGCCCCTGTCCCTTTGAAATACAACATCTGATTTACAAGGACACAGTTTTGTACCTCTTTAGCCATTTCAGTGACATAGTGCTTTATTTGGAAGTACTCAATGCATTATTAATATGATGTGCTCTGCTTCAAATTGTGAAAAGTTAATGTGGCATTAATCATTGTCATCTGTAACCTGATATTCTTCACATTATCGCTCTCAGTTGAATCAAATTTTCAGTCACCACATTAAAGTAATCACAGTCACTATTTATCTAATAACTGACTGATCTACTCTGGGCCTCATCTTTACTGTTACAATTCCACGCAGCCCTCAAATCTCCATTCTTTCAACAATTTACCTTTTATCAGACTTACAGATTTAGTTAAATTCTGATGTGTGTTTATAAATAGGTTTAATTATTTAAATATTTATGATTTTTTTAAATAGCTGGCATCCAAGCACCAATTACTATAGTATACCACTAAATAGAACCTGCCAAACCAAGGTAAAGATGCACTTTTTCCAGCATTTTGCTATCTGTCCGTTAACCAATTCTCAATCCATTGATGCACACGTACCTCATGTGGGACTTCGTCAAAAGCCTTCTGAAAATCTCAATGCATCACACCTACTAGTTCTCCCATATCTATTCTGCTAGTGATATCTTCAGATAACTTAGTCAAGCTGATAACATTAATTTAAAATAAAAAATAAGCTAGCCCATTGGAATTCCAATGTGGGAAATCACTGATCGAGAAGGTGCAAGTCTGAATCTGAGAAATCTGACATTGTGATTGTAAGGATTTTCTGCCTGAGTCAGATTTCTTACATCTGACTCAGGCAGAAAATAAATATGTGAGAATCAGCTCAATCCTCCTCCTGCAGAGTTTCAAGTGGCTAAATATAGAGCAGAGGCATAGGAAGTCTTTTACCAGCCCTCACTAAAAGTTTATTTGAAATGAACCAAGATTCTTGATAGGCAAGTGTTCGGCACTGACTAGAAGGGCTGAGATGGTCTTTTTCCGTGCTGAAATTGTTATATGGTTTATATGGTTATACGTCTGGGCATGATGGGATATGGGGCAGGGGGCAGAGGCAGGAGATTGGGGCTGAGAGGAAAAATGGATCAGCCATTATGAAATGGCAGAGCAGACCTGATGGGCCAAGTAGACTAATTTTGTTCCTGTATCTTATGGTCTTTAGTCTAAAACTCACAGCTTCATCCATCTAGAAAGGCATAAGGTGTGTGAGAACACCATCACTTCCAGGAATTCCTCCAAGTCACTTAACACATTGACTTGTACAACATTCCCATTTGTTCTTGGATCTAAGCCAAATTCCTGAAACTTGGAGCATCTTTAGCTCATGTTCCACAGAATTTGAAGAAGCCAGTGGGAGGCTTTATGAGCTAACTATGAACAAATAAAAAATACATGGTCTTCCCAATGAGATCCAATAATAAATAATGACAAGCAAGGGAAGATGGGACAATGAGAACAGGCAAGGAAGAAGACAAAAGGATTTGAGTTGAATAACTATTTAGAGGAATTGCTTAGAAGATTGATTGGCCAATGGGACCCAGCTCCAGTCTGGAAACTCAGTAATATTTCTCTGGAAATACAGTAGCATTGCTCACTAGGATTATTTGGACATTACTGGAAATCACAATTCTATGCTATCACCTAAGCATTAACAACTTTTACTTAAGGATTCAAATAAAATACAGAAAATGCTGGAAACACTGAGCAGGTCAGGCAGCATCTGTGGAAACAGGAACAGAATTAACATTTCAAATGGATGATCTATCAAAATAAATTGAATAACTTTTGAGATAAGGTAAGCATAGCGAATATAGGGAAAGGGTAAAAAAGGAAAAGAAACAAAAACAAGATTCAGAATAGAATACAAGGCATTCAATGACAAAATGTTAGTGGTGAAAAGGATGGCAATGCAATAGTAAAGAATTAATGGGTTCTATGGAGGTGTATATAGGAGCAGTGAAAACACTGGGCAGGAACTGACAGCTATTTGTTCAGTCTGTTGAGATTCACTAACTGTAGTGAATACAATTGGAATTGCACATATGTGTACTGCAGTGTGGAAGTATAAAATACATTTGAGATTGATTCAGGCACATATAATCTCTTACAATGCCCTGGACTCTCCATTGAGACCAGGAATGTTCTGCAATTATCTAAGCCAAAGGTTGAAATATTTATTGTAAAATACTTGACATAAAGGGCCACTAACATTCAATAAAAAGGGAATTTGGTTATTGTTATTGTAGTTAAGAATGTTTCAATTACTTTATAACATTGTCAAGGTTTAAAGAATTTATGAATTAAATAAATTTTGATTTTTTTTTCAGATTGTTAATAACTAATTGTTTCAACATTTCTAAATATCTCTGATCACCCAATGCCACAAGATTAAGCCTGGCATGGTCTCAAGCTCCTTGAGCACAATTGCGGAGCTAACATTGTGATGCCATGAGGGACTGGGCAGATCCAATATGATTCAGCCTATACTCTACTATTGTTGAAGTCACGGTTCAGTTGGAGTATTGTAGTATCCTTTTTCAAAAGATGAATTGCTACCATTGAGCTTCTGATGAACTTCAAAGAACAATGTAAGAGACCAAGGGAAAAAGTTCATAAGGGTAGAGGGATGGATAATTAAGGTTGCAGATGAGTGGAAGCTCTGTGCCATGCTTGTAGACTGAACAGAGTTATTACACAATGTAGTTGTCCAATCTGCAGATGATCTTCCCCTATGCTTCAATAGGACATTTCAAATCAATATTGGAAGACTATTTATCAGCAACTCATATCAAAGAGTTTCTAAAAGAATTATTCAATGGTATTTTGTATTGATGGAAACAAAACAAAATGCTTGTTTTGTAATGTGAAAAAATGAAATAAGCCCAGTAGCTACTTCACAATAGACTTTTAATTGTGACCTGTTATGGGAAAATACAGCTTGTGTTTATTGAGTACAAAATGAACCACGTATCAATTTGGCAGCATAATTAATGACAATTTTCTTATTTATTACTGAAGGAATTATACTTACTTTTACTTTATTTGTCAGCATAAAGAGTCTGATTGTGCTTGTTGATATATTTGTAAAACTAGCACAGAAGCTTCAGGCAAAGGAAGGCACAGCATGTGGTTAAAATTAAATTTACAATCTCAAACATTTACACTGGTTTCACCTTATTTCACCTTATGCTTTGGGTAAATATATCTTGCCTTGTGAAAGGCACTCTTTCTGTATTGGAGAGGTAATACCATTAAACACACGATAGGTTAACCATCATTGTAAATATAGTGTCTCATCCCTTCAAGCATTAATTGTTGTTGGAGGCTTTAGAATTATCAAATTTATTTTTTATACTTTGCTTTCTGCCTGTTAATCCAATTGCATTCTCTTGTTTCATTTCTATTTCTATACCTGATACATCATTGAATTCACCCAATATAATTGACACTCCCTGATGAGTTCTTGCAGTGCTGATTTACAACCCTAATCCTTCAACAGGGAAACAGAGTTACTTCCTTCTTCATCCACATCCCAGAAATTCGGTTCATGTTGCTATTTATTTGTTTGCACGTTGAAAGTTAAGCTTCTGAATTTGGAGGATCATATCTAGCTACTGGTTGATAGTACTGCTTTGGAAGCAAACAGTCAATAATTTAATTTGGAATTGTATCAACTTTTGTCCATTACCTCACAATACAAGTATACCACCTAGAAATCAAATTCAAATTCATTTTCTTTCCATTCATTTACATCTATGTAACACTAACTGCCTTTAAAATTAATTGTTGTATCATGTTTCTTAACACCATAACAATAATGACAGCCCTTCCGAAATAGTATTTCCTGATAAGATTTTGTAACCTCAAACAAGATCAAGTAGTTTAGATTACTGCTGAACCCACTCCTTCATGTGGTGCTTTAATTGTGGATTAGCAGCAGAGCAATCAATCCAGCTCCACTGATTTCTTCAGTTTCAGTGCTGTGTGTGATAAAACTGCTGAGGTAGGATTTTGATGAGAATTATCTTTTATACTAAAACAATGAAACTGCTCAGTGCACATCCATTGGAAAGAAAAATTACTGCTGCAGCACTATTTGAGTAAAATAAAGATCCATTAGCAACTTGACATATGACCAACTGGCTAGGTTACTTTGAGATCTTTCAATTATTCATCATCTGTCGAAAAATCATGAAAGGCATGTCGTTGAGCTGAGCTACATTGATAAGAGCCCCTTAGTTTCTCTGCCTCTGCTTCTGAAACCAAAACAATAGGAAGAGATATGAGGTACACTGACTTTGCAATGAGGCTGTAAGGATGGTGGCAATGATACTGAATACACCCTTGCGATCTGGTCTGAACTAGAGATATTTCCTTTTAATGTTAGGAGTCAATGAGACGTCATTAAAAATGGTAGATGCTGGAGATGAGTAAGTACAGAGCTAAGGGGGGTTGTGGGATGGAGAGGGGGTGATGGTTAGTTGGGGCAATAGAGACTAAATGAATGAAGACTCAAGTGATGAAATGATGACTGTTACTCTTACCTTCTACCCTAAAACACAAGCCATCACATTTAGTTATTTTCATGGCCCATCTCTCTCACAATGCCTTATACAGTGTCTTTCTTCTTTGTCCATTAGTCATCTTTGTGTTAACTTGATCACAATACAGAGATAAAAGCCGAGGCAAAATAGTCATAACCATATGGAAGAAAGCCTCTACTTCCTCAGAAGCTAAAGAAATTTGGCAATGTTCCTATTGACCTTTACCAATTTTTATCAATGCACCAAAGAAAGCATCCTGTCTGGATGCATCACAGCTGGGTATGGCAACTGTTCTGCTCACAACCTCTAGAAACTGCAGAGAGTGATGGACACACTCACAGAAACCTGCTTCCCCTCCATGGTCTAGACTTCACACTGTCTCAGTGAAGCAGCCTGCAAAATTAAGTATACCACCACCCCAGACATTCTGTATTATGCCTTCTCCTATCGGGCAGAAGATACAAATTCCTGAAAGCACAGACCACAATGCTCTTCTGCCTCACTGTCACAAGACTACTGAAACATTTCTTACTACAATAAGATGGACTCTTGACCTCAAAGTCTACCTTGTTGTAATCTGGCACCTGATTGTCTACCTGCATAGCACATACTTTGTAGATGTAAAACTTTATTCTGAGTATTTCCCTGTGCAATTTCAGTGCACTATTGTAATGAATTGATTTGTATGAACTGTATGGAAGATAAGTTTTTCCCTTTACCTTAGTAAATGTGGAAATAATAAAGCAACTTACCAAATTAACATTGTTGGTAAGATGTTGGGAACACTGCAACGATAAGAATTAAGAGCAACTGCTGGCATTCATTGAGCACAAGGCATGGGATAGGTCCAGCACAATCTGAATCACAGGAATATTTGGACTGCTTTGGTAAAGCAGCCAACATAATTAAAGCTTACCCACCATGGACACTCACTGGTTTCCCCCTTCAGATTGGGGAGAAGATAGCAAAACCTGGAAGCACATAACATTAAGCTTAAGAACAGCTTCTATCCTGCCGTTACAAATTATTTAATGGTTCCCTGATAAGATAAGGTGGAATCTTGACCTTGCACTGCACTTCACTATGGCTTTGCACCTGAAGTCTACCTGCACTGAACGTTCTCTATTGCTGCTATGCTTTATTCTGCTTGTACACTGTATAATGAACCAACCTGTATAAACAGTATTCAAGATATGTTTTTCACTGTACCTTGGAGCATGTGACAATAATCAACCAGATTTGATTTCAGCATACCAAACCAGATTTATAAATCAAAGCATGCTAAACCATACAATATACTAATCCCCCACTACAGTTTTTCCTTTGCTACCATAGTACAGCACAGTGCTGAAGGACTTAGCTGCTAGATCGAGTCTGTGGCAGGGAGTTAGTGAAGAACACAAAGTGTAAATGTACTTGTCCCGTACAATTTGACTGGGGCAGGTGCATCTGGCTGTGATGTTAGTAGAACTGTCCACTGGACAGGATTTGTGGAGACACAGTTTTGTCTTCATACTGAGAGCTTTTTCCATTCTACTGTGTGGCACAATAAACCAGCTAAATGGGGTAAAATCAGAACAGAGCAAGCAGCTCAAAGTTGGACATCTATGACATGCTGCAGACAGAAACAGACAACATCACTATCTGTAGGCTCATGGGCACATATATCTGACTCCACCATTAGCAGCAAGCCTTGGAATTGACCTCGTTTCAATGAGCAGTTCAGAAAGGTGTAATGGGAGCACTATCACACAAACCTCCAGATGAGGATTCAAGCTAGTAAAAGTGCAGTACAGGACTGCATGAAAACACTTATAATCTGATGTCCGTAATTCAAAAGCTCCCAATTGCTCAGTTTTCAGATCACCCTCTGAAGTCCCAAGGGTTTGGCATCCAGCTCTGTGAAAAATAGACAGATGCAGCTCCAAAAATTGATGCATTTTAAAAGGTATCATAGACAACCTCTGATTCCCAGGTGACATTTGCCAGATCCATGATCATTTGCAGGGGCCCTGTTTCCCAAGCTCCCTTCTTATTCACTCATGTCCTGGATTCCATACTTCCCTTTCCTGCCTCTGGTTCCTGCTCTCCCTTTCCACTGTCTCGATTGCCAGGTCCTGTACTCCTTCCACTCACCACAACCCTAGATCCTACCCTCCTTTCTGCTCACCAGGGCATTGGTGTCATTAGCTCATTTCCTTGAACCATACCTGGTCTCTTACCCAATTTCCCTTTAAAACTTGAAGCCACGTATTCCGTGCTTCTTTTCAGCCTGGGGTTGATTATGAATGTTATCATTCTACTGTATCAAATTGAAAGAAAAAGTGAATTAATCACATGATGGGGCATTGATGCATCCCTATCATTAAGAATGCAAGAGCCCCCCCCCCCATTGCTAAAGAAAAGGCCAAAGCATTTCCAAACACGTTCAGCAAGAAGTGCTGAATAGATTATCTACCTCATCTTCCTCTGGGAATCCCTGCTATCATAGAGACCAGTCAACAGCAAATTGGATTTTCTCCGTATGATATCAAGAAACTGCTAAAAGCAATGGGCTTGGTGCTAGACAACATCGTAGCCGTAGCACTTCA
This sequence comes from Hypanus sabinus, assembly GCF_030144855.1. Taxonomy (NCBI): domain Eukaryota; kingdom Metazoa; phylum Chordata; class Chondrichthyes; order Myliobatiformes; family Dasyatidae; genus Hypanus; species Hypanus sabinus. The sequence continues at coordinate 142,381,592 of NC_082708.1, read as the reverse complement.
AACTCATGCTCCAGAACTACCAGTTACCTGACCCAAGCCATGCAGTGCAGGTACAACACTGGTATCAACCCAACAATGTGGAAAATCACCCGGGTATGTTCTGCTCCCAAAAAAACAAAACAAGTCAAATCCAAACTGGATAATTACTGCCTAATCAATTACTCTTGGTTATGGAAGTTTTCATCAACTGTGCTACCAAGTGACACTTACTTATCAGTCCCTTATAGTCAGTGGCCACTTGATTAGGTACTTCTTGTACCTAATAAAGTAGCAACAGAGTATATGCTCATGACTTTTGGCTGCTGTAGTCCATTCACTTACAGATTCGGTGTGCCGTGCATTCAGAGACAGCCTTCTGCACACCACTGTTGTAATGTGTGGTTATTTGGTTTACTGTCACCTTCATGTCAGCTCAAACCAGTCTGGCCATTTTCCTCTGACCTCTCTCATTTTGGTACAGAACTGCTGATACTGCCGCTCACTGGATGTTGTACCATTCTCTGTAAACTCTAGAGAGTGTTGTGAGTGAGCATCCCAGAAGATCACCAGTTTCCGAGATGCTCAAACCACCTCATCTGACGCTAACAATCATAGTCACTTAGATCACATTTCTTTAATGTTTGATCTGAACCAGAAATGAGTGTCTTGACCATGCCTACAAACTTTGATGCATTGAGTTGCTGCCACATGATTGGCTAAGTACAATATTTGCATTAACAAGCAAGTATACAAGTGTACCTAATAAAGTGACCACAGAGTATATTCACCAGTGCCATATTTGGGATTCACTAATATCATTCAGCTCTAGATCTCATCACACTTTGAATTAAACATGGACTAACGAGCTAGTTTCCAACAGTGGAAAGAGACTGCTTTCATCATCAAGAAAGTATTTATCCGAGCCCTAGTATAACTGGAGTCAATGGGTATAAAAGGGAAATTTCTCCAATGGCTGGAAACAAGGAAGATGACTGTGGTCGTCAGTAGTTCAACTAACCCAGCCCAAACATCACTGCAGAAGGTGTTCAGGATAACAGCTGGGACAGAACCATCTTCAAATGCCTCATCAGTGATCTTCCTTCCCTCAAAAGTGGGGATGTTCACTGATGTCTGCACAAAATTCAATTCAATTTGCAGTTCCTCAGCAATTGAAGCTGCTCATGAATGCATTGCAGGACCTCAGCAGCATTCAGACATGGTCTGATAAATATCAAGTAACATTCATGTCACAAAAGTGGCAGGCAATCATTATCTCCATCAAAAGAGTCTATCACTGCTAGGTGTAACGTAACATTTTACTTTTATGGGATTTGTGGCACTGACGTCCATTGACCCCAGTTAGACCACTGACTCATGAGCTCTTCATGTTCATTAAATTATCGACAGAACGTCTTCTTATATCTGTATGAGGCATTCTTGGATGAGCCGATGTACTGTACAAGCCACTTAGGCCAAACAATGCATTGACCGACTACTTGATACATCAGCTGGATGACTGGTGTTACATGTACTTGGTGGTTAATTTGAAATCTGGCAGAAAAGTGAAAGATGCATTTTATGTCTGAGACTGTAGAGCTCCGAGAGTCAGAGGGATTCAGATGTCCTGGTGAATGATTCACTGAAGGCAAGCCTGCAGGTACAATAAGCAGTTATGAGAACTGATAGAATGTTGTTATTATTTGCTATGGCAACTCATTACAAAGTAGGGAAGTTTGTTTATGTGCTATGGGTATTCATGAGACCCAATCTACAGTTTTGTGTACAGTATGCTTAAGGATGGATGAAAATGAGTTGGAAATATTTCAAAATAGCTTATTGGACTAAACCTGAAATAGGCAGGTTGATCAGACTAGAGTGCCCACTGGAATTGGGAGAAGCGATTTGATTGAGACAAACAAGATTCTGTGATGTCTTTACAAGATGGATATTTCTTCTTCTGGGAGAATAAAGAACAAAGGGCCACTAACAATAAAGGCCACTATCTTCTCACCAACTGAAAAGAGAGGTGAGATAATTTGCTGTGAGTCTTTTGAACTCTCATTCTCAAAGAGCAGTGGAAGCAAAATCACTGAATATTTTTAAATGGAAGATAGAAACATTATTGCGGAGCTCAAGGAGAACAATTGGCCCGACATGGTAATTCTAATGCACAGTAAGAGAAGAGCCTGCTCAGGCTAGTGGACACAGTCTCGTCAATCATGGACACAGCACCATTACTATTGAAAACATCTACATGAGGTGCTACCTCAAGAAGGCAGCATCTATCATCAAGGATCCCCACTGCGCATGTCATCATGTCCCTTCTCATTGCTACCATCAGGCAGAAGTAACAGAAGCATGAAGTCCTATACCACCAGTTTTGGGAACTTTCCTACTGCCATCAGGTTTTTAAACCAATGTGCACAATCCTACTACAGCAAAGCAACAGTACAGACCATATCTTGCACTCCGATGGACTTCTCTCTGTGTTTTTCTTTTGCACTAATGCCTTCTTTTGTAGTTACTTATTCTTCTGCACTGTCTTATATAATCGAATGTATAACTTACATTCTCTGTGTTGTTGTCTGAATCTATGCCCGCGATGCTGCTACAAGTTTTACATTGCACCTGTTTCTCAACATACTTGTGCATATGACAATTAACTCCACTTCACTTGACAAGTTATAGTGGGTAGACAGAAATACAAGATTGTAGTTAGATTATGATCTTATTGAATGGCAGAGTAAGCTCGAGGACAAATAGCCTATTGCTGTTCCTAATTCATGCATATGTATATACACTTAGTAGCCACTTTATTAGTATACCTGCTCATCAATGCAAATACCTTATCAGCCAATCATGTGGCAACAATGCAATACATAAAAGCATGCAGACATGGTCAAGAGGCTCATGACAGCAGAACTAAAGATGGAGCCACAGGGTGACCTCTCACTAGCAAAACAGAAAAATTATTCCTAGTCTAACGTTTCTATTTTCTTTTTCAGAGTTGTTGGGGTCCTATGGACACAAACTCTCGCTGGTGTCGTGTACTGAAACGTAGTGGAAGCCCGTGCATCGAAGACAGCAAGAGTGGTTGTTGGAGGGTTCTTCATTCAGTAATCAATCTGCCAATTCCCAAGTCAAGGAACACAAAATAAACAAGCAACACTTCAGACTGACTGGAACATCAAACTAGTGACTCGCCTTCCTTGTCGCTGTGGAAGGAGTAATATCTGTCTCTCTCTTGTTAGTGTGAGAGAGACACTGTGGGATGTTGAAATGCTGGAGTGAACAGTTAGGTTTTGATGTACAAGGAGTGATTGATAAGTTTGTGGCCTAAGGTAGAAGGAGTCAGTTTTAGAAAACCTAGCACATTTATTTTTCAACATAGTCCCCTCCTACATTTACACACTTAGTCCAGCGGTCGTGGAGCATACGGATCTTGGATCTCCAGAAAGTGTCCACAGCAGGGGTGATTGATAAGTTTGTGGCCTAAGATAGAAGGAAATGAGTTATACAGCTCTTGTTACATGCACATGCAGTTCAACTCTTTGAGTGATTGTGCAGAAATTAAGCATAATCAAAGAGTTGAATTTCATGTGTATGTAACAAGAGCTGTATAACTCATTTCCTTCTACCTTAGGCCACAAACTTATCAATCGCCTCTCATACTATAGACTACGATCTCTCTTTGAGGGCTTTACTTTTGCCTGCATGGTGCCACCACGTGGAAATGCTGATGCTATATTCTAGAATAATTTGCAAAAGGAGGAGGAGGATGTTGATGCTGCTTGCATGTGGGAGAGGGCAGGGGGATTGGGGTTCTTATGTTTTTTCTGTCTTTCTTTGGGGGGGGTTTCCCTGTGTTTCAAGGATGTCTGTAGAGAGTAAGAATTTCAGGTTGTATATTGTATACATCCTCTGATATTAAATGGAACTATTGAATTATTGTTAAGACCAAACATCAGAATGGGGAAGAAACGTGATCTAAGTGAATTGACCATGGAATAATTGTTGTGGTCAGATGGGGTGGTTTGAGTATCTCAGAAACTGCTGATTTCCTGGATTTTCATGTACAGCAGTCTCTAGAGTGTACAGAGAATGGTGTGAACAACAAAAAAAAACATCCAGTAGAAGATCACACTTTATTCCAATCCCCTAACTAATAAAATAATCTCTGAGTGTATGTGCTCCCACCTCCTACAAAGGAGCTCCAAATAATCCAGTTAGTCATTTCATTGGGGTGAGAGGGTGACTTGTTTGACTACTGTCGGCACAGTACTTCTAATGGAGATCTAGTTTTGCCACAGTTCATGGATAACTAAGATACAAAGCCCGGGATTGAATGGGAGCAGGTAGACAAAAAAAAAAAAATCAATCAAAACAAAACTTCTACATCACCTTGAACAACAATTTATGTTTATTTCAGCCATGATCCAACTCTTTATCAATGTTATTTTACAGAAAACCTATTCTAGTGTCAGGAGGCAAACAAGGACTAACCAACAAAATTGGAACAATAATATTTATTTGTTAAGTTTAATCAACACAACCAATTTTGTGGACATTAAAGTGAGAATAAAAATCCAGCGCCTCTGTGGCCCTCCCTCAATGATGCCACAACACGACTTCTCACCTCAGTTTGAAACTCAAAGGAGCACCCTGTACAGATATGATTTTAATTTTGCACATCATTCAGACATGTGGATTCAGGGTATGTCTGACAGCTTATGGCCAAATTATGAGTTTTGTGCCATGAGCCACATGCAGTATGAATGGGCCAACAAATCTCATCTCATACAGAGCTCTGTGAAGCGAAAAGAGGAGTGTTCATCCCATCAAACCCCAGCTGAATTTCAGTTCTCATTCCAGGAACCAAAACTTCGCAAAGAGCAAAACTGGTGATGTTAATTGCAAAGTTCTTAATCCACAAAACTAAGAAAAACATGCTCCACAATATTAGCTACATCGTGCATTTACAGTATACGTAATGTCTTTCATAGACACCAGACATTTAAAGTGCTTTGAATGTTAAAGTAATTAATTACTTTAGTGTGCCGTCACTATTGTAAAGAGCCAGCTTATGCTCCCATAAACAGTTTACACCAACACTTTGTGATAGCATTTGCTTGCTCAATACAGAAATTGTTGCATTGATTTAGATCTCAAGCACAAAAGATTCTGCAGATGCTGGAAATCTTGAGCAACACAAAGTGCTGAAGGAACTCAGCACACTAAGCAGTATCTATGGAGGAAGAATAAACAAACACACTTCAGGTTGTGACCTTCATCAGAAGTAAATCTAATTCATTGATTTAGATCTGCCAGGCCCTTCAACCAAATACACCTTGCTCAGTAAGAAAAACAAAATAAGGAATAGGAGCCTGCTTTGCCATTCATCAGGATTACAGTACTCAAAGTGTTGCATCTCAATGCACATAGTAAAAGAAATAAGGTGGATGATCTTGTTGCACTATTACAGATTGTCAGATATGATGTTGTGGCCATCACTGAACTGTGGCTGAAGGATGGTTGTAGTTGGAAGTTAAATATCAAAGGGATAGGAAGGTAGGCAGAGGGGGTGGCCTGGCTCTGCTGGTAAAGAATGACATCAAATCAGTAGAAAGTTTTGTGACATAGGATTGGAAGATGTTGAATCTTTGTGGGTTGAGTAAGAAACTGTCAGAAGACCTTTATAAGGGTAAAAGGACCCTGATAGCAATTGTATACAGGCTTCCTTATAGTAGCTGGGATGGGGACCACAGATTACAAGAGGAAATAGAAAAGATGTGTCAAAAGGACAATACTATGATGAACGTGGGAGATTTCAACATGCAAGTTGATTGGGAAAATTAGGTTGGAAATGGATCGCAAGAGAGTGCATTTGTTGAATGCCTATTAGATGGCTTTTTAGAGTTGTTTGTCATTGAGCCTACTAGAGGTTCAGCTATACTGGATGGGGTGTTATGTAATGAACCGGAGGTGATTAGGGACCTTAAGGTAAAAGAACCCTTAGGAGATAGTGATCACAATATAATGATTGAGTTTAACTTGAAATTTGATAGGGAGAAAGTAAAGTCTGATGTAGCAGTATTTCAGTGGGGTAAAAGAAATTACAGTGGTGTGAGAGAGGAGTTGGCCAAAGTAAATTGGAAACAGATGACAGCAGAGCAGCAATGCCATGAATTTCTGGGGAAATGATGAAGTATAGGATAGATGTATTCAAAATCCAAAGAAACACTCAAAATAGTACAACTGTGGCTGACAAGGGAAGCCAAAGCCAATGTAAAAGCAAAAGAGAGGGCAAACAACATGCAGGTCAATTCTTTGAGTGATTATGTAGAAAGTTTGAAGTTCCAAACAAATCATAACTCCTCTCCTTCTACCCTAGGCCACAAACTTATCAATCACCCCGATGTGCTATTAACTGATGAGTTACTAACTTCAAACTTTCTGCATAATGACTCAAAGAGTTAAACTGCATGTGCATGTTACGAGAGCTGTATAACTCATCTCCTTCTTTCTTAGGCCACAAACTTATCAAGCACCCCCGCTGTGGACAATTTCTGGAGGTCCAAGACGTGTATGCTCCATGACCACTGAACTAAATGTGCAAATGTAGGAGGGACTATGTTGAAAAATAAATGTGCGAGGTTTTCTAAAATTGACTCCATCTACCTTAGGCCATGAACTTATCAATCACCCCTCGTATAATTGAACTTTCAGAAGGTCATTGACAAGGTGCCAGCCATAGAAATTTCACAGAAAATTACAGGCCCTTCGGCCCACAATATTCTGCCAACCATGTAACCTACTGTAGAAACTGCCTAGAATTTCCTTAGCGCATAGCCCTCTATATGTCTAAGCTCCATGAAGCTAACTAAGAGGTTAAAGACCCTACTGTATCCGCTTCCACCACTGCCACTGGCAGTGCATTCCATGCACCCAGCACTCTCTGTGTGAAAAACTTGCCCCTGACATCGCCTCCATACCTATTTCCAAGCACCTTAAAACTATGCCCCCTCATGTTTGCCATTTCAGTCCTGGGAAAAGCCTCTGGCTATCCACATGATCAATGCCTCTCATCATTTTATACACTTCTATCAGGTCAGCTCTCATCCTCTGTTGCTCCAAAGAGAAAGGGCCAAGTTCACTCAAACTATTCTCATGGGTATGCCCTCCAATCCAGGCAACAGCCTTGTAAAATTTTTCTTTGCACTCTCCCTACAGTTTCTACATCCTTCCTGTAGTGAGGTGATCAGAACTGAACACAGTACTCCAAGTGGGGTCTGACCAGGGTCTTATATAGCTGTAACATTACCTCATGGTTCCTGAACTCAATCCCATGGTTGATGAATGCCAACACACCATACACCTTCTTAACAACACTGTCAACTGGTGCAGCAGTTTTGAGTGTCTTATTGAGACCTTTCAGATCCTCTACACTGCCAAGAGCTTTACCATTTATATTATATTCTGTCTTCAAATTGGACCTATCAAAATGAATTTATCTAGGTTAAAGTCCACCTGCCACTTCTCAGCCCAGTTCTACATCCTATCAATATCCTGCTGAAACCTCTGACAACCCTCCTGACTATCCACAACACCCACAACCTTTGTGTCATCAGCTAACTTACTAACTCGCCTTTCTACTTCTTCATCTAGGTCAAGGAGGGGTCCCAGAACAGATCCCTGTGGAACACCATTGGTCACAGACCTCCATGCAGAATGTAAACCATCTACAATCACCCTTTTCCTTCTGCTGGCAAGCAAATTCTGGATCCACAATGCAAGGTCTCCTTGGATCCCATGTCTCCTTACTTTCTGAAGGAGCCTAGCATGGGGAATCTTATCAAATGTCTTACTGAAATCCACATACACTACATCCACTGCTCTACCTTCATCAATGTGTTTTGTTACATCCTTAAGGAATTCAATCATACTCATAAGGCACAACCTGCCTTTGACAAAACCATGCTAACTATCCCTTATCAGATTATGTCTCTCCAAATGCTCATAAATTCTGCCTCTCAGGATCTTCTCCAACAACTTGCCCACCACTGAAGTCAGACTCACTGGTCTATAATGTCCTGGGTTATCTCTACTCCCTTTCCTGAACAAGGGAACAAGATTTGCAACCCTCCAATCCTCCGGTACTTCCCCCATCCCTATTGATGATGCAAAGATCATTGCAAGAGGCTCAGCAATCTCCCTCACTTCCCACAGTAGCCTGGGGTAGATCTCATTCAGTCCCGGTGACATATCTAACTTAGTGCTTTTTTAAAGCTCCAGCACATCCTCTTTCTTACTGTCTATATGCTCACCAAGTTAACAGCCAATGGTATTACAGAAAAGTTACTAATGTAGCATTGGCTGATTGGTAGGAGGCAGTGAGTGGGAATAAAAGGATCCTTTTCTGGTTGGCTGACAGTGATGTGGTGTTCTGCAAAGGTCAGTGTTGGGACCACTTCTTTTTATGCTGTATATCAATGATTTAGATGATGGAGTAGATGGCTTTGTTGCCAAGTTTGCAGATGATACGAAGATTGGTGGAGGGGCAGGTAATGTTGAGGGTACAGATAGGCTGCAGAAGACCATAACACCATAAGACAAAGGAGCAGAAGATGGCCATTCAGCCCATCGAGTCTGCTCCACTATTTCATCATGAGCTGAGCCAATCTCCCCTTTAGTCCCATTCCCCCGCCTTCTCACCATAATCTTTGATGCCCTGACTACTCAGATACCTATCAATCTCTGCCTTAAATACACCCAATGACTTGGCCTCCACTGCTGCCCGTGGCAACAAATTCCATAGTTTCACCACCCTCTGGCTAAAAAAATGTTTTCACATCTCTGTTTTGAATGGGCGCCCTGCAATCCTCAAGTCATGTTCTCTCATACTAGACTTCCCCACCATGGGAAACAACTTTACCACATCCACTCTGTCCATGCCTTTCAACATTCAAAATGTTTCTATGAGGTCCCCCTCATTCTTCTAAACTCCAAGGAGTACAGTCCAAGAGTGGTCAAACGTTCCTCATATGTTAACCCTCTCATTCCCAGAATTATTCTAGTGAATCTTCTCCAATGTTAGCATATCCTTTCTTAAATAAGGAGCCCAAAACTGCACACAGTATTCCAAGGGAGGTCTTACCAGTGCCTTATAGAGCCTCAACATCACATCCCTGCTCCTATACTCTATTCCTCTAGAAATGAATGCCAACATTGCATTCGCCTTCTTCACCACTGACTCAACCTGGAGGTTAACCTAAAGGGTATCCTGCACGAGGACTTTGAATTCTCTCCCCATTTAAATAATAGTCTACCTGTTTATTTCTTCTACCAAAGTGCATGACCGTACACTTTCCGACATTGTAATTCATTTGCCACTTCTTTGCCCATTCCCCCAATCTATCCAAGTCTCTCTGCACACTCTCTGTTTCCTCAGCACTACTGGCCCCTCCACCTATCTTTGTATCATCAGCAAACTTAGCCACAAAGCCATCTATTCCATAATCCAAATCGCTGATATACAATGTAAAAAGAAGCGGCCCCAACATGGACCCCTGTGGAACACTACTGGTAACCGGTAGCCAACCAGAATGGGATCCCTTTATCCCCACTCTCTGTTTCCTGCCAATCAGCCAACACTCTATCCACATATGTAACTTTCCCGTAATTCCATGGGCTCTTATCTTGTTTAGCAGCCTCATGTGCGGCACTTTGTCAAAGGCCTTCTGAAAATCCAAATACACAGCATCTACTGCATCTCCCTTGTCTAGTCTACATATAATTTCCTCAAAAAATTGCACTAGGTTTGTCAGGCAGGATTTTCCTTTAAGGAAACCATGCTGAGTTCTGCCTATCTTGTCATATGCCTCCAGGTACTCGGTAACCTTATCCTTGACAATCGACTCCAACAACTTCCCAACTACCGCTGTCAAGCTAACAGGTCTATAATTTCCTTTTTGCTTCCTTGCCCCCTTCTTAAATAGCGAAGTGACATTTGCAATCTTCCAGTCCTCTGGAACCAGGTCAGAATCTATCGACTTTTGAAAGATCATTGCTAATGTCTCCACAATCTCCACTGCTACTTCCTTCAGAACACGGGGGTGCATTCCACCTGGTCCAGGAGATTTATCTACCCTTAGACTATTCAGCTTCCTGAGTACTTTCTCTGTTGTAATTGTGACTGCGCACACTCTCTTCCCTGACACCCTTGAGTGTCCAGTATACTGCTGATGTCTTCCTCAGTGAAGACTGATGCAAAATACTTGTTCAGTTCCTCTGCCATCACCTTATCTCCCATTACAATTTATCCAGCATCATTTTCTTTCAGTCCTGTATCTACTGTCACCTGTCTTGTACTCCTTATATACTCGAAAAAGCTTTTAGTATCCTATAATTGCTGTAATTTTGAAGGGTAAGGGGGGGAATCTCATTGAAACTTTTCGAAAGCTGAAAGGCCTGGAGAGAATGTTGCTCATTATGGAGGAGTCTAGGACAAGAGGGCACAGCCTCAGGACAGAGGGGTGTCCATTTAAAACAGAGATGTGAGGAAATTACCAGAGGTAGTTATAGAGGTCAGGTCTTTGAGCGTATTTAAGGCAGATCTTGATAGGTTCTTTACTGGACATGGCATTAAAGGCTAAGGGGAGAAGGCCAGGAAGTGGGGCTGAGGAAGGGAAAAAAGGATCAGCCATGATTGAATGGCAGAACAGTTTCAACAGGCCAAATGGCCTAATTCTGCTCCAACATCTTATGATCTAATTATGACTGACTGTCCATCCAGAATGTAATGTTCAGCACTATCCCTGTGTCTCTTAATTACCTCAATGCCCAGATATCTCCCATTTCTTCTTTGCATGTGCACCATAACTATGGCATCTGAGATAATTGAAAGACTCCCTCCATCCTCTCCTCTCTTTGCTTCTCCCCAATCACACCCCACCCATAAGCTCGAATCTTATGCTACCTTTAAGGTACAATTAACTAAAACAAATTCCATACGGAACAGCCTAACCTTATGCAATGCCCTGGCTCAGAATTTTACTGCTACGCTGTAGGTGCTTCACTTTAGCAGTTTTGCAAGAGCAGTGTTCTGCTTTCAGCCTGCTTGAGTTACCATTGAAGATAAGGGATGCTTAGGAATGTGTGTCATCCATTTGGGATGGTGGAACTGGGAGAAGGTTCCAGACAACACTGGGGGGAGAGGTTTTGTGAGGGACACGAAGGTTGGTCTTGATCTTTGATCAGCGGGAGATAAAGAGAGAAGACGCTGGAGAGAACTGGTCGTATAGGATCTGATCCGGTGTGAAACACAATTTGAAGGAGCCAAGGCACAGGGGTTTGCCAAGGATCGGTGAATAAGGCTTTTGGAGCGTTTGAGCAGCAAATTGTGCACATTTGACTGTTTAAATTACAATGGTCCTTTTTGTTTTTTTTTTCTTTTCTTTATTAACCCTTTAGTTAAGATAATGTTCACAAATATACTTTATAATTGTGAGATCTGTTATTTTCTGCTGGAACAGGGCAGTAAACCACACAACATCCACATAAACCAGGGCTTGGGTGAGTGAGGCATCCCAACCCCATGGATTTGGCAGGACCGGAGTTGTATAGAGAAGCCAGAGAAAGGTGGGTTTTCTCAGCGCTGGGTCCAGGGGCTGGTAGCGTTTCTGGAGACGTCCAGCCAGAGGGGGTTTCACTTAAAAGATAAATGTGCTGCCCAGAGGCTTTGCAAACCAAGAATCTTAATTATTCTATTGCTGGGTGGACAGTTCCAGACAGAGGCAAGGCTTCTGCATTGTGCATGTGCATTTTGTAATTGTTTAAAGATATGGAACATTGTCATTTGCTTTTGTCTGAACTTTTCCATTGCAAATTGGAGCCAATTTGCATTGTTAAAGATACTGCTCTGAATGAGGAAATGTAAGCACTTGATTGAAATGCTTTTAGTTCCTTACTGATTCTGAAAATGAAAGGAGTAAAGGGCAAAAAATATAATTAAAATGAGTCAACGTTAATGGGGAATAATTAGTCTATTAACGTTACTATAACCAATATATTAATTTAGAGAAGGAAGCATAATAGTTCGATTGGAAGGGAGTATCACTGTTACCTAAGGGACAGCATAGTACCTGATGAGCATGCTGCAGCAGTTCCATACGCTCCTGTAAGATTTGACCATCATATTCCCGGCTCTGCCTCAGGACCTGACGTCGCCACTTCTCAACAGCCAACTTCAACTCTTCCTTTTGTTTCTCAGTCAGTGTCTCGCTTACTCTGTTTCCAGGGCACTGCTGCAAGGTATTGTACAGTGTGGCTTCCAGCTCCTGGATTTGCTGAGAAGGAGAATGTACATATTACATGTAAAAATTCTAGCCCATTAAAAGAAAACAACCAATCTGGAAGGAGAGCATTAACTGTGTTTCGCAATTGCAAGGTATTGTTTTGGAGCTCTTAGGCACAGGAACAGGCTTCATTTAGAGCTTTGCCAGGCTCTGATCATCCAGAACAGTCAGTGCTATTTTGTGACGGGTCACCACACAGCCTATGTCCCATGGAATGTCAGCGTTTTGTTTGAAAGTTTACAGTGCACTTTAGTTGCTATTAGCAACCAATGACACAGATAGCTGGTGTAAGATAACGCAATTTGAAGCACTCCACTTTAAGCAAGCATATCCAATTCCGACCTGCAGGCTGGAGTCCAGAATGCAATATTCCACCTATAACTAAAGCAGATCTGGCCTAGGAAACCCATTCACTACAAATTCATCTGAAAAATGCAGCACTGAAGGTTCTCAATAGCCTCTGTGTTTCTGCAAACGTTGCTGTAGTAACATTGTAAGAAGAGTGACAGAAAGAATGCTTTGGCAACAGTTACCACCCCTGCAAATCAATAACCCTACTCACTCTGAACACAATGCGGTGGATTACTAAGGGATCAGACACTGCAGCTCTTGGATATTTTGCTATTTTCTCAATAGGAATGGAATACACAGTTTATATTCCAAAAATAATGTCTGCCTTTGATTTGTCCAGATCCAAATTTTTTTTATTTGGAATAAATACACATATCAGTGCAGCTATTTTCATTTTATGTATGGCTGCATCAACACTGCTTCATCAACTTAGTAACTATGATGAAAGTATATCTAACTGTATTTTATTATGTTTGGCCAAAATTTTAAGTTTGGACATTCAGAAGCATCCTTTACTGCTTGTGTAAAACTTTTAATCAGCAAGTTTAATCAGCTGGAATCACCATTGCTTTTCTCATCATCCCCAGCATTCAATAGTAATGACAATAATTGCACAGGATTCAGATTTTAGGTTAACTTAATCAGTAGGAATAAATGGTTTTGTAGTGATATCAGTTCACTATCCACTTCAACCAAAATTCTTCAGTTTTATTGAGTTAGTGGAATGAATTTCAGAGGTGGAAGACCGAGCCAGTTCAGTGTTACCAATCAAGTGAGAAGAGTTGCACAACTTTTTCCAGACTGGTTTGTGTAAGTGATTGGACAGCTACTCTTATTAATCTGTGTCTTCAATCTATTCATCATAAAACATCTTTCTATATATTTTTTATTGCCTGAAGAAAACTGTTAACACCTGTTGCTGAAAGGAAACCCAGAGCATATTGAGGTGAGTGAACCCAATGCTTGAACATTGATATAGGTGCCGGGCCAGGTTAGAAAGGTAAGGGTGTTGGGGCCCAAGGCGACGGAAGAGATCACTGCTCCATTCCGCGCTGAACTACAGGTCTTGGACTCCCTTTGTGGACTTCAGAGTTATTGTTTATGTGATTTGTTTTTTTTTCCCCTTTCTAGGCACATTATGGGGTTTAGTGGTCTTTTTTTAATAGGTTCTTTTGGGTTTCTTTGTTTCGTGGCTGCCTGTTAGGAGACCAATCTCAAGGTTGTATAATGTATATATACTTAGATAATAATCAGGAGAGAAACTATAAGCTGGAGCTACTTAAACAAAGTCAGACAAGGAACTGTGTTTGATAGGCTAGATTTGAAGAAGGTGTCTGGGTCAGAAAACAAACATGGGCTGAAAACGTAAAGTGTTCACTAAACAAAAACCTAGTGAAGAATCCAGCTGAAATATTGGCTCCCATTGCAGATCTTACTGCTCAGTGGAGAAGCTGAGGTAAAAAAAAAAGAGGGCACTAAGAAGAAAATTAGGTCAATGCAAGACAGATGAAGGTCAGAGAGCACACTTGTTTTCAAACCTTTCCTCAGTCTCAACCTAATCCATCTCTATAATGCCCTCCATAACCCTCTCAAAATCACCCATCCTTTAAGCATCAATACCTGAACAAGACTCCTCAGGCTCTAAGCTCAGGAATATTTTTCCAAAATCTAACCATCTCTTTCCTAGTTTGAAGTAATTAATTAAAGTTTTTCTCTAAAGCCAAGCTTTTGGCAAAATGGCCTGGTATTACTTCATCAGTTATCAAGTTATGATTGATAACTCCTCAAGGTTAGCGGAATGTGATCTTTTACAGCAGGGTTCCCAACCTTTTTTTATGCAATGGACCAATACCATTAAGCAAGGGGTCCATGAACCCCAGGTTGGGAACCCGTGTTTTATAGCATTAAAGTTGCTCTTCAATCACACCTGTATGAATGCAATTAGGCAAGCAGAATGCCTGTATAGGGAATAAACACCTCTTGTCCAAATAGCTGCTGTTGTGAAGAAAAATTGCTATATATCATTTATCATGAGTTGACATTCTCCAGGGCACACCAATTCCAAGTTGTTCATTTGTCTGTATAAGTAGATATACTAGTTTAAGTAAGTAACAAAACTAGAGAAACTTCCTAACTCGGTTTCAATCCAGCACCAAATTCAAGGTAAAATGGAATGGTTGGATGTAATCTCTATCAATGCAATTACTGATTCTGATGAAGAATCCTTGAAACATTAACTGTTTCTCTTTCCCTCAATACTGCTCAACTTTTCCAGCATTTTCTGTTTTTTTTTCCTTTTAGATTTCCAACATGTGCTGTTCTTTTTCTTCCCTGGATTTACCTCTGGATTTGGGATAGAGGATTCGGGATGACAAGAGCACATCTCAACTCCAACTAAAACCAAGAAGAATCTTTACAATCTGCCAAAACATCATTCTCAAAAGAAGACATTGCCTTTTATTCAGCAACTTAATAAAACTTGTTGGAAACCTAGTATATTACATATCCCCTTTATCCACAGCATATTATTTCTTCAAAGATAAACAATAAATAGATTGAACATGATTTCCCTTTCACTAAACCATGTTAACTTTATCTGATTACACTAAATTTTCTGCTATAACATCATAATAAAGAGCTTCTAGCATATTTGAAAAAGACCAGGCAGATGTGGTGTTTTGATGCTAGGCTGTGTCTAGGATAACTTATGCAATTTATGTTATATTTGTAATGTACTATACTTTGCTGCAAAAATCAAATTTTCATGACATTTATACTCTGCATATGTCTGCCCATGACAATATGCTTGAACATTTCACATAGAAATTCTCAGGTGTATATATACTCCAGGGTACTCAATCACAAAAATATTTAAAAAGCACGAGGAGGAGGGATGTTTAGCCTCTTAAACTGGCTCTACTATTCAATATCATGCATAATCTCTCATTCTTGCCCCACCTTTCTGAATGAGTCCCATATTATTTTATCTCTTTTATTATCCAGAATTTAAATAATAATAGACAATCTTGCTGAAACATTCAAAATGCTTGCATTGTTTAACAGAATAGAATGGTTCATTTGGCTTGGATGTCTAAAACTCAGGGTCTTGAATATATTCAGTGACTGAATCAAGAATCCTCTTGCAATGAAGACTCATAACCCTGAATATTCTTCTTAAAAGCTGAAAACTTAATTTTACATGGTGACCCCCGAGTTTTAGATATCCTAGCCAAGTGAAACATCGCCTATGCTTCTGTTCTGTTAAATAATGCAAACATTTTGAATATTTTAGCGAGATGACCTATTATTATATAAATTCTGATTCTAGTATGCCTGGCATGAGCAGTAGCTTGATTAGGGCAGTCAGACTCTCCTCTTGGTAAACTGTAATTCAATCCCAGATGTGGATGTTGTATGGATTTGGAAAACCTAGGTTACATGTGCCACAGTGCCACCACCGGTGGGATGTCTAAAACTGCAGACATAAGGTTCAGTTTATATCTATACAAACACCCTGTAAAGCACAACCAAAATGAACAGCGTTGTCAGATAAAAATCAAACAGTACAGCACGTTATAGACCCTTTGGCCCACAATGTTGTGCCAACCCTTTGACATACTCTAAGATCAATCACACACTTCCCTTTTCCCATAACAATCCATTTTTCTTTCATCCATTTGCCTCTCTAGGAGTCTCTTAAATATTCCTAATGTACCTGCCTTTACTACTACTCCTGGCACCTCCATGCACCTATCACTTTCTGTGTAAAAAAAAACCTATCTGACATCTTCCCTATACCTTTCTCCAAACACATTAACATTATGCCTCTGTTTTAACCATTTCCTTCCTGGGGGGTGGGGGGGGGGAGTCTCTGGATGTCCACTTACATATGGCTCTTATCATCTTGTACATAGTTAGTTATGCAGCAACATGTCGCATTATACTGAAAATGAGCTGTCAGTCTCTCAGAGCCTAACATCAGGGAGGTGGTACAGAGGACCCACATACACACTCTCTCTCTCTTTAGAAACACCATCTTCTCTTCCAGCATCAGATTTCTGAACAGTCAATGAACATTACCTCATTATTCTGTTACTCTTTTGCTCTATTTATTTCTGTAATTTATAGATCTTTGGGTCTTTGTACTCTACTGCTACTGCAACACAATTATCACTTCATAGAGTATGTCAGTAACAATAAATCTGATTCATATCTGTAACTATTCAATCTCAGTATCTGAAATTCAAAGACTTACCACAATATCCAGGCAAATACTCAAATCTCAACAAACGTCACTTAAAAATAAAAACTTCACCTTAAGGCATGTGGGTCTCCATGTGCATAAATTGGAATCTAAGCTCTATGTGCTGCATTTCAAAGCAATTAATTGTGTGTGATGTTGTCTTTATGTCTGAGAGGTGTACAGCACCTATAGAGTATTCAACAACCTTAGAAGTTTTCATGTTTTTTTGTTTTACAACATTGAATCAGAGTGAATTTAATTTGGCTTTTTTGACATTGAACGAAAGAAAAATACTCCTTTGTGTCAAAGTGAAAACATCTCTACAAAGTGATATAATTAATTACAAATATAAAACACAAAATAATTGATTTCATGAGTATTCACCTCCTTCAAGTCAGTATTTAGTACATGCACCTTTGGCAGCAATTACAGCCTTCAGTCTGTGTGGAAAGGTCTCCATCAGCTCTAAACATCAGGACTCTGCAATTTTTCTCCATTCTATCTTCCAAAACTTCTCAAGTTCTGTCAGATTGCATAGGGATTGGGAGTGAGCAGCCATTTTCAAGTCCAGCCATAAATTCTAAACTGGATTGAGGTCTGGACTCTGATTTGGCCACTCCAGGACATTAACCTTGTTGTTTTTAAGCATTTCTTGTGTATCTTTGTCTTTATGCTTGCAGTCATTGTCTTGCTGGAAAACAAATCTCTCAAGTGCAATTCTCTTGAATACTGAATCAGGATTTCCCTGTATTCTGCTGCATTCATTTTACCCTCTACCTTCACAAGCCTTCCAATGCCTGTTGCAGTGAAGCATCCCCACAGCATGATGCAGCCTCTACCATGCTTCTTGGTATAAATGATGTGTTTTTGATGATTTGCGACATTTTGCTTACACCAAACATAACATTTAGTCTGATGACCAAAAAACTCAATTTTGGTTTCATCAGACCATAGAAGCTTCTTCCAGCTGACTTCAGAGACTCCCACATGCCTTCTGCCAAACTCCAGCTGAGATTTCATGGAGTTTTTTTTCCAACAGTCGCTTTCTCTTTGCCACTCTTCCATAAAGCTACAATTGGTGAAGCACCTGCGTAATAGTTGTTGCATGTGCAGTCTCTCCCATCCAAGCCACTGAAGCTTGTAACAGGTTTCATAGGTTGTCATAGGTTTCTCGATGGCCTCACTCACTAGTCCCCTTCTTCCATGTCACTCAGTTTTTGAGGACGACCTGCTCTAGGCAGATATACAGCTGTGCCATATTTTTTCCATTTCTTGATGATTGACCTAACTGTACGCCAAGGATATTCAGTGACCTGGAAATTTTCTTATATCCATCTCTTGACTCATGTCTTTCAATAACCACTTGTGGAGCTGCTTGGAGTGTTCTTTTGTCTTCATGGTGTAGTTTTTGCCAGGATACTGACTCACCAGCAGTTGAACCTCTAATAACAGGTGTATTTTTACTACAATCAATTGAAACACCTTGACTGGACACAGGTGATCTTCATTTAACTAATTATGTGACTTCTAAAACCAATTGGCTGCATCAGTGAAGATTTGGTGCGTCATATTAAAGGGGGTGAATAGTTATGCAATCAATTATTTTCTGTTTTATATTTGTAATTAATTTAGATCACTTTGTAGAGATCTGTTTTCAGTTTAACAAAAAAGTGATCAGTGAGTGTCAAAAAAAAGCTAAATTAAATTTACTGTGATATAATGTTGTAAGACCATAAAATATGAAAACCTCCAAAGGGAGTGAATACTTTTTATAGGCATTATACTTCTGATATTTGCACCATCAAACGCACAAGCCTTTCCTTTAATTCCAGCCAGTTTATGTTAAAAATAATTGAAATGTGAGATTAAAATTATCTATTTTTTTAAATTTTAGATCTCTGGCATCTGCAGTTTTTTATTTGCTATTGAAATAATTTCAGTCTTTGAAAACAAATGACAATTTTACATCAGACAAGAATACATAAACATTTAGATTTATAACCTATATATTCTTCATATGGTTGGTACTAACATCGAAGACCAAATTTACGTTCTCCTCAACCAAGTAATACAATATTCCCTGCCCATTCCATACAAAATAAACCAAAAATATTTAAATCATTGTTTATGACTTGTAATTTTTTTTTAAAAAAAAGGTATATTGACCCCAACACTTGGGATCAATGAGTCATTTGCTAATTCTCTGAAAAATATATTTGGAAGGTTTTAAACCATGAGACAAAATGTTCCATTCATTGAAAGGAAGTAACAGGTTGCATCGATGAACTGACAATGCTGAGCTCACAAAACTCCCAAAATGGCACAAGGCCAATGAAGTACTTCTGAAGAGTGATCTCTATTGTCTTGGCGAAGATGTGCAGGTAGCTGGTATATGGCAACGACTCACATTGTGCTGAGATACATCATAGGATGTGCTGGGGCACATCATTAGTGATGTAACCTGGGTTCATCGGGTGCTTTGGCTCTTTCAACATCAGACACCCTCACCCAGCATACTCAGCCACGGTTGATCAAGCCCCAGTGTGTGTTCCAGCAGCATTGGTCGACGGATCACACGTCTTGACCGTAGTCATCTGGAGGCTCGCTCAGCAGCCTCTGTGATGGTCCTGGTAGCTCTTTGCTGTCCCCGTAATGCCCAGGAGAGAGTAGATTCTGCAGAGCGAGCCGCCAGCAAAACCTCTACAGCTCAGCTCTATAGACTCACATCGTGCCCTCCGCCCCCATCTCTGGCTCTCCTCTACCAGCTGCTGGTATTTGACTTTCTTACACTCGAACGTCTCCTCAATCCAGTCTTCCCAAGGCACTGTCAGTTCTATCATGCCCACCTGCTTCAAGGTTTCTGACAGAATGACCATGTCAGACCTCAGTGACAATGATCCAATGAAGTCAAGCAGCAAAAAGTGTAGCTCCAGGAAATACAGGCTTTGAATTGTATAATGAGATTTTTATATCCATCTGTAGGATTAACAGGGCATCAGTTTAAATGAAGACACAAGAGACTGACACAAGGTGCTGTATCCAGAGCAAGACAGTGGTTCAGGCAGTATCTATCGAGGAAAAGGTGAATTCCGATCAAGAGTCGCAACCCAAAATGGCACCTTTGATAGTATAACATATCTCCAATATTACACTGAAGAGTCAGCATGAAGTACTGACGTACAACTTGAACCCACAACCTGCTGGCTAATGCAAATTATTCAAATTGTTCAAAGAATCTGAGTTTTTAAGCAAGTTATATAAATTATTGCACTGCATTACAGATACATGTAGAAGCTGCACAACTAATTTCAAATCAGAAAATTTATAAATGTAATTTTATTGTGAATGAAAAGGTTTAAACAAGAGACAGTTTGCTTCTTTTTCCCAATTATGCAAAACACAGCAATTTAATTAGTATCATATAATAAAATGGTGCTTCAAAACTATCTGATATTTATCATATTTTCATGTAGATAATTTAACCACTGGCATTAATAAGGGATAATAAGCTATGAACAACTTTTACAAACATAACAGCCTTCACACCTTCTGTTCACATCTAGCTGAGAACCCCAAGAACTGTCTTAATTGAATCGTGAGCTTTGGCGTAACCATCAGAAGAAGCTGCATTTGGACCTTGCCAAATCTTATCTCTGTGGTTTGATGTCATTAAGACATTCATTACAAAATCATGTATATCAATTCTCCTGTTCTGGGAACAGTGTGCAAGAGTAAAACAAGTGAAAGAATTGAACATGCATTGGTAGCAGCTTCAATGGTGCAGTACAGTGAGGTAGCACAGTGGGCGTTGTGGGGTGGGGAGCTGGGCAAGGGCCAAGAAAGCAGGTGGTTTTCATCAGTAAAGCTCATCAGCAAGGCTGGTTCTGTTCTGGAGACGGAACTGGGTTCCCTGGTGGTTGTGCCTGAAGGGAAAATGCTGCAGAAGCTACGGAGCATTATGGACAATCCCTCTCACCCCATCCATGACATACTGGACAAACAGAAAGCACCTTTAGTAACAGACTGATTCCACCAGGGGGAACCTCTGAATGTCACAGGAGATCCTTTCTCCCTGTGGCTATAAGACTCTACAACTCCTCCTCCTTAAGAAAAAAAATATAAATATATGGTTCCATTGCACATCTGTATTTTACTTTTCAATGCACTTTTTGTATTTTTTTGTACCTCAATGCTTACATTTTGTATTTTTAAAGTATACATTTCTGACTGAGAAACCTTGCAACAATAATTTCCTTCGGGATAAATAAAGATTTATCTTATCTTATCAAGGTCTCTTTGCAGGGCAACTCGTGTGGCAGACAGTGCTGAACAGAACTGGGTTTTGTGTCTATGCCCATGTTGTTGTTCCAGACAGAAGCGTCATAAGGATGGTTCAGGAATGCACTGATGTGGCCATGAAAGTATCAGGTAATGCCTGTCTCTATCTAACAAGAGAGTGTCTAACCACCTACCTTTAACATTCAATGGCATTGCCTCACCATCAGCATCCTGACAAAATCTCAACTGGACCAGCCACACAAGTTAATTGTCAGGTAGGCTAGGTATCCAGTTGTGAATTCTTCACTTCCTGATACTGACGTCAGCCTTCTTTCCACAAGGCAAAAGTCAGCATCTTCTTTGAATACTCTGTACTCACCTGGATTAACGCAGTACCAATGACTCTCAAGAGGTTCAATACCATCCAGGACAAAGAAGCCCACATGAATGGCACCTCATCGGTCACCCTAATCTTCACACAAAGTGTCTATAGTATATGATCTTCAAGATGTACTATTATGACATGCCAAGACTATTCGGACATAAGGTCTCAAAGTCAGAATCTTGTCCATGGAGAAGGACAAGGCAGAAGAAGCATTCAGCCACCACCAGGCTCCCCTCCAAATTGCACACAATCCTTATTTGAAAGATTATCATCCAGGCTTCTTCATCACTGGGTCTAAATTCTAAATTAGGAGAGGGTAGTAAATGTTGATCTTCCTGGCAATGCCCAGATTTTGTTTCTGTTCTCTATTCAAATAAGATCTGAGCTCTAAGCCCTTAATAAATGTATTTGTTTACTTAGAGATACAGTGCAGAACAAGCCATTCTGGCTCTTTGAGTAGCACCACCCAGAAAACCACCTACTTAGCCCTGGACTAACCACAGGATAATTTAAGGGGACCTATTAACCTACTGACCAAAAGGTCTTTGGACTGTGGGAGGAAAACTGAGCATCAGGTCACCCATTAACCCAGAAGAAAAATGGGAAGAAAATGCCTCAAACAGTTATAAGGAAGCTAATTAAAATCTTACTGATCATTTCTTACCAGGGAAATATTAACAGAATATTGGTGCCGTTTATATGTGACTTAATTCTTTAGATAAATGGGCAATAAAAAGGTATACCAAATGCTCTATGTTGCTGCGCAACACAACTATATTGCTGTAAGGAAATTGTGAAAACAAGCTTGAATGGAAATAACCCTATAAATCAGTTCCAATGCCAACTGAAAGGTATTAAAGGAGGGTTTGGGTGTGGAAAGAAAGGGCATCTATGGGGTGTTCTACAAGGTGTGGGTATGAATGTGTTGTTGTCAGTTAATGGCAGGATAAAAGGTTAGTGATTAGAATTTTCCATCTGGCAGACTTTTATTCATTTGAACCGTTAGAGGAAGGAATTCATACACAATACAAAGAAAGGGAAGTGCTATTTTTTTGGTCAGTAACATCAGGAAGCATCCAGGGTAGAACTGTGGTCTATTCCCAAGAAAGAGAAGAACGTGTGCTTAACAATATAGAAAGTGATGCAAATGTTTTTAATCCTCCATTTTGTAACAATGGATTACTCAACAAGTTTGCTAGTCAAGGATACCACAGATGTTACAGTAAGTTCTCACTTTAAGAAAATACCTCTTAATTGCTACGGGCAAATTTCAATGACTCACACTTGTAGTGCATCTCCAACTTGAGTATCCTATAAATTCCACTTTCATTAGCAAACATATCTGCACGTCTATTATCCTATCCTTTATCACAACACTTAATGCACTTTAATAAACAAACCCTGAAACGTGTTATATACATAGCTCAATGTATACAGAAATACAAAGGGATAAAAAGCATTAAGTTATTAACCAGCAAATATTCAAAAAAGCTCTTGAAAAGATATTTTTCTAGGGGTAGGAAATATATGAATTATAATGGAAACAAACCCAACTATACCAAATGCAATTGTTTGAAAATCATCTTTAAATGTGTTAGTCTTTACACAGAAAATTAATGTTCAATAGACATTATGCTAAAAAGTAATACTCCTGACATGCATCTAAATATTATTTACATCTGTTTTTATCTATGTCCTTCATATTTGGACAACCAGTCAATTCATCCATGTATTTGATGCATGTGTGGCCTTCACCCATCGATGCTTTTGCTTGAATAACTATATAGCTGAATCCTAACTCTGATCGGATGGATTTCCAAGATGCATAATTAGAATCTGTTTTCACAACTGGTGTGAACTACACTCTTTGGCCAGCAGATCCAACCTTTTTCTTATGAAATGTTGATGAACATAACTGGCAGATATCTTGATTATTTCAGATAGTGATATTTGGCTAATGAAGCTCTGGAAGTTGAACTTGCTTGAGGAAGATTATCTGTAGGCATATCATCACTGCTCAATTTAGTACTTGAAGGAGTCAGGTCAAAAAAGCTTTCTGTTTTCAATGGCAGTTCCTGCCTCATTTTTAAATCATTCAAATTTGCATTTTTAGCTGAAGAAGCAAATTCCAAGTCCCCAGAAACATTCCAGTTGCTGAAATCTTTCAAAATAGCACACTTCCGTCATTGAGCACTGCCTTTTGGCTTGGTGCTATTGAAGATATTATCTTCTAATTTAATTATGTTTTTACACATTTTGATGTTTATTGGAGATAGAATATTTTGATGCTGTTTTGCTTGTTCAATGTTGCTCCCACTGTCACGTGAGCCTGTTGTATTAGCTTGCTGCATACTAGATTAGTACTGAGAGGGAGTAATTTACTGTAACAGCCTTCAGGGTGGATGGGGTTAAGCAGGGATGGAGGATGAGGTGATGGTACAGGCTTTAGCTGATTAACCATGCGTTTGTTACACATTTCTCTTTGCAGTTTCCCTGCTCTTGCACTTGTTGGGGAGTTCTCACAGCTTGACCAACGTGGCAGTAGGGATATCACAGTGCTTTGCTTGAGATTGGGCACTTCATTGGGTCCTGCTGCAGTATGTCCTTCATCAGCTGAATGGCTTCATCACTTGCATTTGGAATCAGAGGCCTGAGGTTACTTGGTGTACACTGAGGCCAGTGGAAGATCATGGCTGCTGGAAGCTGATAGCCTTTGAATCAATAATTCTTTTTCGGTATTCCTAAACTTAGCAAATATTGAAAATCTGATCCACTTCACTTGACCCAGGGAAAAGGGGTCTTAATGTGTGGAGTTTTTCCATGATATAACCAACAGCCCACATATCTATAGGAGAACTGTATTTGCTGACTGAAGGATACCTTCAGGGCCTCTGCACCATCTTGTAGATGGTCAATAATAGGGCGTGCGAGATTGAATTTCACAAGCTAAGTCAAAATCAGCTATTTTCACAAGCTCTGGTCCCATACAAAGAAGATTTTCTGGTTTCATTTCACAATGAAAAACTCTATGTTTGTGGATAAAAGCTAAACCTTGAAGTATCTGATGCTTGATATTTCTTATGGAAGATTTAATTTATTTTAATGTAGCAGTAATCCAGTCATATTCACAAATCAGGAATGGACCCTCCCCTTGTAATGTTGCCCACGTGTTCATAATATACTCATAAAACAGATAGAACAATGTTAATTTTCGACATGCCATGCTCTCTTTTTATTTCTGACAGTCTGGTCAGTCTCCTCCCATTTTCCATGGTTTCACAATATAGGGTTAACTCATACGTTGCCAATAAGCATACAAACTTGGAGCTCTGCCTGTCAATAAGATCATGGGTAATCTGACTGTAATGTCAAAATTAACTTCCTGCCTACCATCATAGCCTTTAACCTCCTTGTTTATTGGGAACATACCTACTTCTGTCTTACAAATATTTAAAGGCTGCTTCCAAAACCCTTGAGGAATAGAATTCCCAAATAATTTTCTACATTTTTAAGTAGTGATAGTGCATGTCTTTTTTTGAATTATTCAATCAACCCAGGGCATTCTTTCCTTCTCATCCTATTACTTTAGTGCCAGAATCCCACCTAGCTGATACATGATAATTCAAACTTTATTGCATCCTAACTCTGCACAGTGACAACGCACTGAAGAATGCTGATTGGTGTCCCTACCATGTAGGCATGATCCAGAGCTTGTTTCCTGTAATCCAGCTCCTCTTCTAGGTAGCCCTTCTGTTTGCTAAACAGTTCCTAGTAAAAGAGAAAAAAACATTCAGCTTATAACTGAATCTGCCATTTGTATATAAAAAAATAAAAATGGTGTAAATGCACAGTATGTAAGATATTGCATGTGGGAAGAAAGGGGTTTCAGGTTAATTTTCCATCTAAACTTGGAAAGACTGGAAATTGAACATTTCAAGTTGTAGTAAAGGAAAAGAGATGAAGAGGCCAAAGAGAACATATGTAATGGGGGACAAGGCGAATAAGAAGAAAGGTGGTGCTGTCAGCTGAGAATGTGTGTTGAACACTTGTTAATCAGAGCTGACCTGTCAGGATCAGATGAAAATGGAAGATGAATGAGAAGAAAAGCAGAGCGAAAACAAAGTAGCATTAGAACAAAGAGACAGGGATAATGCAGTTACTGGAAACTTGAAATAAATCTTCCGCAGTTCAGGAAACTATTTTGGCTTTTTCTTTTTACAGGCTGACCTTCAGTTACAATGGATTCCATTTTTTAAGATGTCCATAAATCATTTTGTCCATAAGTCAGAAAATACACAAAATCACTCAATACAGGGACCATACCTCCACAGTATTGTAATGAATACTGTTTTCGAGGGGACAGTAAACATGAATATTTACTTATCGTGATTTCCTACTTGGTTATTGTTGTCTATTTAATATTTCATTGCAAATACATTGCTTGATTAACCATTCTTGTTCATTTAAATAAATATGAGTTATATAAAGATATGTGAATTGCATACATCATGACGCTACCACATGATAAATGCATGCCTTGCTTAAAGTAAAAATAAAGCAAAATCCCGCTCTCCTGGGCTCCCACTTTTTTTCTTGCAATCCAGCAGAACAAAATAAAAGGACTGCACAGGGAAGAGAAAAAGATAAAAAGTCAAGTTGCAGTTTCAAAAAGAGCACTAATCTGCATGCTATTGATGAAAAATCTGATAACGATGAGTGACACACGACTGGGTAGCCTTGAGCTTTTCAAAGTGAAAACGAACTATAAACTTCTTACACCAGAAGTGAACCGCAAAGTAATTGAAATGGAATTGGACACTGGTTTGGCTGTTTCAGACACTCCACAAAATGAGTTTCAATAGTATTTCAAGGATACTGAACTGAAACTTGTAGATATCCAACTAAGAACTTATACAGGAGAAAATATAACTCCTTTGGGAATCATATTTGTAACAGTGAAATACAACAACCAACAAGCCACATTGGGCTTACATGGGGTAAAAACAGGAGGGGTAGCATTGTAGCAACATGACTGGCTGAGAGAACTGCAACTTGATTGGAGATCCATCCACCATTTGTATGTCACATCCCTTGTAATATTGTCAACTGAAAGTTAATTAAGAAAGGTACTGGATGATGCGACAACTGCCTCCATGCTGTACACCATGAACTGTCACCCAACAGAGGACAAACAAATGTTGGTGCCATCTTCTGTGCCTCTGGTTGTAAAGCATATTGGACCAAGAAAAGACCATGCTGCTCAGATTAAATGTGGAAGTGACAAAAGCAGTGGTTTAACTACAACAGTTTTTATGGGTAACAAATTTCAGAAAGCCTCTGATCAGGCAGTTACTTGCAAAATGTGTCTTGGCTTTAAGCTGGAAGAGACTTCAAGGAACTTCAGGAAAGTTGCAAGCATTCAGATTTAGATAAAAAATCAGAATATTCTCTGTGTGCATTGTAACTGCATGAACTTCAAGTGGGAGACAAAAAGCTGCTTGTAAAAGTAGATGCAAAGACCAAAGCCCAGCAGGATGAGAAAGCAGTCAATGGAAATACGAAGACAGAAGATTTGTCAGATTATGTCATGGATGAGGAAACCAAGAACAGAAATAAAAGGAGCAAAAGAAGGATTAAAAAGAGAATACTCCAGTGAACTAAATCACTTTCCCAAGATCAAGAGGCAGAAACTAGAAGAAGAAAAAGAAGAAGAAAGATATCCAAAGCTATCTGAACAACTTCCTGCAATCTCAAAGTCAACTCTTACAACCACCATGGAGGAGGCCCCAGAACCTGAGATTGTTTTCACAGGCACAAATCTCACCTGCCAAGCAGAGTGACCTCCCCTATCAGGTGAGACATTATCCCACAAGACCAAGAAATCCTGTGGAGC
Source organism: Hypanus sabinus (assembly GCF_030144855.1). NCBI lineage: Eukaryota > Metazoa > Chordata > Chondrichthyes > Myliobatiformes > Dasyatidae > Hypanus > Hypanus sabinus. The sequence goes on along the minus strand of NC_082708.1, from coordinate 142,354,110 downwards.
AATTAAATATTAGGCCTGAATGAGATATTTTAATATTTATCATATATGTGAATATCTGTATAGTAATTCTAATATATAATATACTGTGTATATAGTTGAGATGCATTCTCTATTGAGTTGGAGTTTATAGCTAAGCAGGGAGCATGCAGTTTATCTGAAGTATTTGAGTAATGTTGTAAATTTATTGTTTGATTCAGCGTTTCTGTTCATTTAACTAATTCATTACAGGTTATATGTAAAAATACATGAATTACATACATCATGATGATACCACAAGCGTGCATCTCGCTTAAAGTAAAAACAAAACTAAGACCCATTCTCCTGGGCTCCTGACTTTTTCTTGTAATTAGTTTTTATGTTTTGGAGTTACAAAACATAACAGGTATAATGCTACAAGAATAGAATTCCCACACGCAATTGATATTTTGGATAGGCTTGAAGGATCACAAACATCGGCTGAAATAATTGCTTATAAATTTCCAAAACAACTCCCTTAAGTGGCCTCATGTGGTACAACTAACTGCCTGTACTTTTAAGAGGCAATGATGTCTGATCATTATGGGGAGTTCCATGTGAACAGGCTTTTTATAAAGAATGGTTTTCTTTTGAATCTAATTACATTATGAGAGTTTGTTCACATGTGCAGGCATCCACACATCAGGTGCTTACAGCCCAGGTAGGGCTTGTGCTTGCTATTAGCTCTTTCTGAGGGATATTTAATGTCCCCACTATGCCCATTGTTTCACACCTTGCATTGTAGAGACATAGAACACTACTGCTCTTCAAGTCATCTGGTCTATGCTGAACTATTAATTGACTATTTCCATTGACTTGCACCCAGACTGCACCTCTCCCATCTATGTACCTATCCAGATTTCTTATAAATGTTGAAGTTGAACCCAGTGCCACCACTTTCACTGGCAGCTCAATCCACACTCTCACTACCTTCTGAGTGAAGAAGTCCCTACTCACGATCCCTTTAAACATTTCATCTTTCACCCTTAACCCATGACCTCTAGCTCTAGTCTCACCCAACTTCAGTGGTAAAAGCCCTGCTTACAGTTAACCTATCTATACCCCTCTTAATTTTGTATACCTCTTTCAATTTTCCCCTCATTTTCTTATGTTCCAGGGAATAAAATCCTAATGTATTCAACCTTTCCCTATAACTCAGATCCACTGACCCTGCAACATCCATGTAAATTTTCTCTCCACTCATTCAATCTTATTGATACCTTTCTGGTAGGTAAGTGACCAGACTGCACAAAATACTCCAAATTAGGTCTCACCGATATCTTATACAACATCAACATAACATCCCAAATCCAGTACTCAATACTTTGATTTATGAAGGCCAACATACCAAAAGCTCTCTTTCCGACCCTATCTGCCAGTGACACCTCATCTGTGATGACTTCTCACCTTCTCCATTCTATACAGGCATTTCACTAAAAGCATATTACCATCTCCAGGCTTCACTCACTACAATGCAAGTCCTTCACTTCTGTCCGTTCTAAACTGACCCAAGCTATTCTTTCAACAAGTAGTTCATTAAGTCTTGGTCGCTGTGCACATAGTGAGTGAAACCAATAAGTTCCAGGCATCAGTACCAACACATTATATAAATAGGATAATGAAATGTTTATGTACTGAACATTTGATCTGACAGATAAAAGTCAAAATCTGGGAAATTAGATGTGTTTTTTTTAAATGGAAGTTAATTACAACAGCTATGAAATGACTGGATTTTGTAAAAATGTCATTAGTTTACTCCTGTTTTCCAGGGATGGAATCTCTTTTCTTTACTTTGTTTGGATTTTATGTGACTTCAGACCCAGTGAAGAGGTTCCATAGTAAATACCACCACTGCTCAGGGCAAATGTTGATAGACAGTAAATGTTGACATTGTCAATGATATCCACAGCCCACAAACAATGAATAAAAAATATACTTTATAGTGAGCTGCCGTAGACTGATCATGTAGATCGCAGAAATGGCTAAATGCCATTGAGAACTTTTGGTGGGAGGAAGGGGCAGTGGTTTTGGATTAGAAAAATCATTTCAGCCATCCAACCAGATAACTGATTCAATGTTCCTGGGACCAAACTGGTGTGATTGAACCCAACTGTGCTTCTTGGAGGACTGGATTGCTAAGTTCCCTCATCCTGGTTTTGGTTAAAAGTCTAGCAGCAGTGTTCTGAATGAGTTGAGGTTTGTCATTAGATTGCTTTGGAAGGTCATTAAAAAGTGTTTTGCAGTAATTTAGTTATTTAACATAATGGTGATAATTAGCTTTTCAGTATCAATACGTGACAGAAATAAAGGTAACTGCAATATTTCTTAAGTGTAGAAATGCTGCCCTGGTCACTTCCTTTATGTGGGATATAAAATTCAAATCTGCATCAAGGATAACAGTCAGGCTTCTTCTGATTTTATAAGGTGAGCCAAGTTCCAGAGTTTATCAAGAAGTTTCTCTCGTTTGGCTTTGGGACCAACCAGAAGTATTTTAGTTTTATCCTCATTTAGTTTTAGGAAATTCTTGCTCATCCAATTCAAACACCAATACCTCTGAATGGAAAACCCTACAAAAAGTGGCAGATACAGCCCAGTCCATCACAGGTAAAACCCTCCCCACCACAGAGCAGATCTACGCAAAGTGATGGTACAAGAAAGTAGCATACATCATCAGGGAACCCCACCTTGCAGGGCATGCTCATTCTAGTTGCTGCCATCAGGATAAAGGAACAGGAGCCTCAGGGCTCACACCACCAGGTTCAGGAAAAGTTACCAGCCCTCAACCATCAGGCTCTTGAATCAAAGGAAGTAACTTCGCTCAACTTCACTTACCTCATCATCGAACTGTTCCCACAAGTTATGGACTCATTTTCAAGGATTCTTCATCTTATGCTATCGATATGTATCACCTATTTATTATTATTACTATTATTATTGCTATTATTTCTTCTTTTTCTTTCTTTTTGTATTTGCACAGTTTGTTTTCTTTTGCACACTAGTTGTCCAGCCTGTTGGTGCAGAGTTTCATTGATTCTATTATGTTTTTTGTATTTGTTGAGTAAGTCTGCAAGAAAATGAATCTTGGAGTTGTATATGGAGAAATATATATACTTTGATAATAGTATACTTTGAGCATTGAATTTTGCTTACTGCAGCCATACTAGAAGTCAGGAAAGATCGGATTTTACCATCACTTGGCTCAACTGATTATGGGTCATCTACATAACAGTGGAAATCGGGTTTATGCTCTCTAAAGATGTCTCCTAAGGGGAGCGTGGACAAGGAGTAGAGTAGGCAAAGCAATATTGTAGGTATTTGAAGTCTGTTCTATTTGTCTATTTTTAGCCATATCCCTCTCTTATTAGATAGATTTAAAGCATAAGTTAATAGGTTGTTGTTCAGTAAGTATATCAAAGGTCACGGGGAGAAGGTTGGAGAATAGGGATTGAGGAAGAAAATAAATCAACGATGATCAAATGGTGGAGCAGGTCCAATGGACTGAGTGACAAATTTTGGTCCTGTGTCTTATGGTTTTGTGATCTCATCCATGTATCTGTCCAGATTTCTTTTAAATATTTTGATCATCTGTATGGTTAAGTATCATATAGGAATCTGATTGATCAATCTCTCTCAGTTTGTTCATATGCACCTCTATAGTTATGTCAGTCCAGAGATGTACAATAGAAGCATCCTAACAGCTACATTATGGTACAGAGGTTGCACTGCAGTGGGCAGGACGGCTCTACAATGGGTAGTCAAAACTGCCCAGCGCATCGCCAGTACCACCCTACCCACCACCAAGGACATATATACAGAGGGGTGCTGGAAAAAGCCCAGCAAAGTCATGAAGGATCCCACCCACCCTGCTCATGGACTGTTTGTCTCACCCCATTTAGAGAGAAGACTATTTAACATGCATGCTAGGACCATCAGATTCAAAAACATTTGTTTGTAAGTCTGATCAATACCTCCACCCATTAACCTATCCCTCCAGACCCCCAACCACCAGTACTTTTATCATTTCCTATGAAGTCACCCAGCATCACTTTATGGGCATACAATCAATTTATGAATATAAGCTATCTTATGTATCTATATTTATTGTATTCTTATCTTAATTTTTTTTGTGCTGCATTGGATCTGGGGTAACAATTATTTAACTCTCCTTTACATTGAACAATCTTGATCTTGATTTTGATCATAAAACAATTTCTTAGAAGAAGCACATGCACTGCCATAGTATTTTCAGAACATTTTGAATCTCTTGTAATGAAATCAATTCCCACAAGGGATGCTCCAACAAATACCAATATTATACAGATCAGATACTTATTTTAAAAGAAACAAACATTATTTGGTATAGCAGTGGCATGGGGTTTGCAGAGAACTTAGAAAATTAGAACAATATGAAGAAAATTAATTAATCAGAGGCACAAAGAGACTTGGGAGTTCTTGATTAGATTCTTTTAAGGTTAACTCACAGGTTCAGTCAGTAGTAAAGAAGGCAAATGCAATGGTGGCATTCATTTTGAGAGGGCATAAAAAGCAAAGATGTTATAAGGCATTGATGAAAACACATTTAGAATACGTTTAGCAATTTTGGGGCCCTGTATCTGAGCAAAGATGTTCTAGCTTTCTAGATAGTCCATTGGAGGCTCATAAAAGGGAGCATTTGGTGTCTCTGGGTCTGTACTCAGTGGAGTTGTGAAAGATGAGGGGTATCTCATTGAAACCTACTGGATATTTTAACGCCTGGATAGAGTGCATGCAGAGTCCGGGAACTGAAGGCACAGCCTTGGAATAAAAGAACTAAAATTAGGAAGTATTTCTTCAGTCAGACAGTGGTGAATTTGTGGAACTTGTTACCACAATGGGCTGAGGTGGCCAAGTCATAGGGACTACTTCAGGTAGAAGAAATTCTTCACTAGTAAAATGGTTTTAAGGATTATTCGGATAAGGTAAGAGAATGGGGTTGAAAAAAGTCAGCCATATTTGAATGGCAGAACTGACTCAATGGGTTGAATGGCCTATTCCTCCCCCTATACCTTATAGTCTTGTAGGTACACCAGTTCCCCCGCTGCTCATGGAAATACAGACAAGGGATTTTTTGGGAGAACACGAGTCTCCATTTCAACATCTCATCAAAATAAAGTCACATCCAGCAGAATAAAACACCTTCAGTAATGTCCTGGAGACTCAGCCCAGATTTTTGTGGTCATCCTGTTGAAGATTAGAGTTTAACTTGGATACTTCTCACTCAGCAGCAAACGTGCTGACAGAGCCCTACCCAACAACAGGCACTAAAAAATATTGTACATTTTCTAAATCCTGCACTTTCTACTTAGCAGGAACAGAATAGTTATTTAAAATATGGACAGCAATGCACTTGAAACAATGTATTTAAATCAATTTACTATTCAAGGAGCAATGACTTATCTGTATAACCTATAAACTCTGTGAATATCAGATGGTAAAGCTTGTTTTATTTAACTCAATTAATAATTGCTAAATCATTGGCAACACCCATCTTTTCACCCTTTCAAAGTGATCCAACAGATTTCTAATACAGTATATTCCTGCTCTGCATTAACACATGTAACGGTACCTTTTCATTCTCCAGGTCCAACATCTTCTGATGAAGAGCAGCCTCTGTACCTTCAATCTGCTTCAGCCACTGTATTTTTTTAACAAAGCACATCAAAGGAAATGAGTCAGTATACCAATGATGTTAATCCTAGTAGACATAATTAGCTAAAAGGTCAAAGAAATTGAAACCAGATAACAGAGATGACATCTGCATGTTTACAAAAGATTGATTCAAAATCAGAAGCATATGAAAGGCACTTGTGCTTTGCATTTCTACATTATGGGCATTATTTAGAGCAGAAAACTGCCTACAGGAAACAACATTTCAGATTTATTCTTGGAGAAATTTAGCACAACACAGCCTGCTACATAAAACACACAGCATATATATTTAAAAATGTATATATTGTTTCCCCTTGAAGAATGCTGACCTGATTTTAAAAATAACAATATTTGACAGAACTTTTCTTTGGGAAAGGTGAAGAGTTGGGTTTACTCACACACCTTATAGTATTAATTGGTATTTTGTTATTGTTAAGATATTTTGTTGGACCATGCTATGTTCAGAAACAAATGAAGAAATAATTACACTAGTTTCTCAATAAAAAGATCGAAATAGAAGGGCAACGTTTCATGGAATATGACAATCCAGTACCATACGATACCAAAGCAAATGGGAAGATTCAGATTAGGGATGATCCCATGTATTGTAGATCATGCTCAAGCGCCATAAACTGTGACACCCCGCCCTGTCCATCCTCTTCATAAATTTGTAAATATGCCCTTTGTGTCAGAAATCAACAATCTTTAGGTCATTATTTGAAAAGGTGGCTTCAGATGATGTTAGTATCTTTGATGCACTGTCTTCAAACAAAGGCACTTAACAACATTTTGGTTTGAGCACATATAATCCAATGTATCACAGAAACGCACCGACTCACACCAAGGCATTGCTCCATGAGGTTGCTTAGAACTAACAATACAGTTGCTGAAGAAAGAATAGTTTCATAAATACTCTCTCATTGAATAAGTAATCAATGAAAAAACATTACTCTGTCCAGGTATCATGAGATAAATTGGGACGATATTTGGAAAGCCTCTGCCTAATCTCTTAAAATTGAATCACGGGTGGGGGTGGGGGGGTGTTTACCTGTGGCAATTTTCCCAACCTACAACCTTCAATTTTACTTCGGCAAAGATACCCTTTGAAAAGTGATGGTGATGATACCAGTAGGTTCCAAGTGCTATTTTAACAAATGGTCACTGTAATTAACTTATTTTTCAGAAGGTACAAAACATGTAAGGTTCTGTCTTTCCTCCTATGGACAGAAGGTCCAAGGATTGCTAAGGCCACCCAGAAAACTTTGTTTCCCTGTTTCTGCATTTTCAAACAGTGAAATGAGGCCTTTCCAAACACAAGGTGACTTGATGACAAAATTAAGCCATTTCTCTTTCTATTACTGGATTACCTCAAATATACACATGCACATCACTCGATGAGATAAGGTTTAAGCACAACTTACACACCAGATTAGATCTCCAGCAGCTAACCATCCAGTAGCAAATTTACACAAAGCAAGAGGCCATGAAACATCAGGCTGTGGAAGTTTGCTGCCAAAGACAAAGTCTACACGATCATCTCACAGGAAGAAAACTGGCTACCGGCTATCATTCTGCATTGTCACAGTCAAGGAGCAGAGCAGAAGATGACAGACATATGAATTGTCAGGTGACATTTGGATCATATACATCAGAGAACTGTTGGGAATTCCAGGGAAACTATAGAAGTGTTCTCTGCCGATGAAGTCAACATTCCAGCAGGTGAACTAATGGACGCTTTATTAAGAGGAGATTCACAGTCTGCTGACCTTGTCATCAGCTAAACAGGAAGGCATAGACAAGGAAGATGAACCCCCCCCCCCCCAGCGTGGTGTCCACAAGCGTGCACCAGCCAGTTGAGCACTACCAAGCAGGATAGACATTGTGGTGAACTACATATACCTGTCTGGACACGCCCCCCTGCTGACTGCTCCTGTGGCTCCTCCCACTGACCATGGCTCCTCCCACAGACCCCGGTATAAAGGCGATTGGGGCCTGAGCCCGGCCTCTCAGTCTCCAGGATGTAGCATGGTGGTCATTCTTTCTTCCAGTCAATAAAAGCCAATATCTCACCTCACGTCTCAGAGAGTTATTGATGGTGCATCAATTTTATTGACTGGAAGTTTTAAAACATGGAAAGTATTTTACACCCAGAAAAATTAGATTTGGACCCCCAAACTCCAGAAGCAGCTCTTGCCTTTGAACTCTGGCTTGCATGCGCGACTGAGCCTGCTATTATGCACAGATTTCTCCTCTCGAGGGTCACCCCGAAAGTTTATTCACTTACCAGGGACCTGCCGACCTACCAAGAGGCACTGGACACCCTCAAAAGACTGTACCTGCGGCCGGTGAACGCCGTCTATGCAAGACATCGCTTAGCGACGCGGCGGCAGCGACCCGACGAGACGAGCACCGAGTTTCTCCGAGCCCTACAGACACTCGTGCGAACTTGCAACTGCAAAGCTCTGACGGCGGAACAACATGCGGAGCTGCTGATAAGAGACACCTTCGTTACGGGGATCAGGTCAGTGTACGTGCACCAGCGGCTGCTGGAAAACGCCGATCTTACCTTACATTCGGCGATCGAGACGGCCGACACGCTGGAGACTGCTCTGCACAGCGCTGACGCTGTCCAGCCGTACGATCCCCCGCCGGTCCCGTGGACAGCTCAGACCCTGCCACCCGTGAGTGAATTCACCAACGCAGCTGCCAGTCGCAAGTCCACGAACTCCCCGAACCCGACCACAGCTGCTGCCAGGCGCAAGTCCACGCAGTGTTACTTCTGCGGACTCAAAAAGCACCCCCGAAAATGCTGCCCGGCCTGAGAAGCGACCTGCTCCAGCTGCCGGGTCTGTAAGTCTGAACCACGAGTGGGGTCGGGCAGCGCTGCGTGTGAGGCATGGGGGCCACCATCTTGACTGCCCACCTCGTGCGAGACATGGGGGCGGCCATCTTTGTCGGCGCCACCATGCCCCGCCTCTGACCAACCGGTGCTTACCGGGCACCAAGACGGTGTTTCACCTCTGGCCTCCGTGACCCTCGACCAAAGCGCCCCACACCAGCTCGCAAGGTCAATGATGGACATCCTGGTAGAGGAGCACAGGACTAGCTGCCTGTTTGATACGGGCAGCACTGAGAGTTTTATTGACCTGGACACAGTGCAACGCTGCAGACTTGTGACACGGCTGGTAAGCCAGAGGGTCACCTTGGCTTCTGGGTCTTATTCCACAGACATCCGGGTGGGTTGTGTAGCAACATTGGTGGTGCAGGACACAGAATATCGGAACTTTGTGCTACTGGTCCTGCCTCAACTGTGCACGCCTGTGCTATTGGGGCTGGACTTCCAGAGCCACCTCGAAAGTGTGACTATGGCTTATGACGGGCCCTTCCCACCACTCACTGTCGGGAATCATCAGCTTTGTGGGACTTCGCCATATACCCCGCTACTGACCACACACACACACCGACCCACACATCCCACCCAGCACCATGCCGACAGCTGCGCTACAGACACCACTTGCAGCCTCTCCACCCTCAAGATCCCTCCCCCAAAGCTGTTCGCCAACCTGACCCCCGACTATAACCTGTGGCAACTAAAAGCAGGAGGTACAGTGCGGGGGACAGGGCCTTCATTCAGTCAGAGGTGCAGCGGCTGCTCAGGGAGGGGATCATTGAACCAAGCACAAGTCCTTGGAGGGCCCAGGTGGTCGTTGTTCGGACCAGGCAGAAAAATAGGATGGTTGTGGACTATAGCCAGACCATCAATAGGTTCACGCAGCTTGACGCGTACCCCCTACCCCGCATCGTGGATATGGTCAACCAGATAGCTCAGTACAAGGTGTACTTGACAATAGATCCGAAATCCGCTTATCACCAGCTCCCCATCCGCCCGGAGGACCGCCCCTACACTTCCTTCGAGGCGGGCAGCAGGCTCTATCACTTCCTGCGCGTCCCATTCGGTGTCACAAATTGTGTCTCGGTCTTCCAGAGGGAAATGGACCTGATGGTGGACCAGTGCCAACTGAAGGCCACATTTCCCTATCTGGATAATATCACCATCTGTGGTCATGACTGGTCGGATCACAACGCCAACCTCCAATGATTTTTCCAAGTGGCCAAAGCCCTGAACCTTACTTATAACAGGGACAAGTGTGTGTTCGGAACCGCCCGACTCGCTATCCTTGGGTATGTCGTGGAGAACGGGGTCATTGGCCCTGATCCCGACCGTATGCACCCCGTTAGAACTCCCTCTTCCCACCACCCTCAGAGCCCTCAGACGGTGCCTGGGCTTCTTTTCCTATTACGCCCAATGGGTCCCCCATTACGCAGACAAAGCCCGCCCCCTGGTCAAGTCTACCACTTTTCCCCTCTCTGCTGAGGCCCGCGCGGCCTTCAGCCGCATTAAAGGGGGCATTGCCAAAGCAACGATGCATGCGGTGGACGAGACCATTCCCTTCCAAGTAGAGAGTGACGCCTCCGACTTCGCGCTGGCTGCTACCCTCAATCAGGCAGTCAGGCCAGTGCATTCTTTTCTTGTACCCTTCAAGGCCCTGAAATTTGGCACTCCGCGGTGGAGAAAGAAGCCCAGGCCATAGTGGAAGCTATTAGGCACTGGAGGCACTATCTCGCCAGCAAAAGGTTCAGCTTGCTAACCGACCAGCGCTCAGTTGCATTCATGTTCAGTAACCAACAGCGGGGCAAAATCAAAAATTATAAAATTTTGTGGTGGAGAATAGAACTCTCCACCTACAACTATGATATCCTGTACCAGCCTGGAAGGCTCAATGATCCCCCTGATGCCAAATCCCGGGGAGCGTGCGCCAGCACACAGCTCAACCAGCTATACGCCCTCCATGCACATCTTTGCCACCCAGGGGTCACCCGATTTTACCATTTCGTGAAAGCCCAGAACCTGCTGTACTCCCTTGAGGAATTCAGGACGATGACCAGTGACTGCCAAGTCTGCACAGAGTGCAAATCGCACTTCTACCGTCCTGAAAAGGCGCAACTCATCAAGGCCATCCGCCCCTTTGAGCGACTGAGTGTTAACTTTAAGGGCCCCCTTCCCTCCACCGACCGCAATGTGTACTTTCTCAACATTATCGACGAGTACTCGCGGTTCCCCTTTGCCATCCCCTGCCCCAACACCACTGCCACATCCGTCATAAAAGCCCTGTGCCAGCACTTCACTCTGTTCAGATATCCCTGCTATGTCCACAGTGATAGAGGGTCCTCCTTTATGAGTGACGAGCTGCACCAGTACCTGCTGGCTAGGGGCATTGCTACTAGTAGGACCACGAGCTAAAATCCCCGGGGAAATGGACAGGTGGAGAGGGAGAATGCCACAGTGTGGAAGGCCACACTTTTAGCCCTTAAGTCAAAAGGGTTGCCAGTCTCTCGATGGCAGGAGGTCCTCCCCGAGGCACTCCACTCTATCCACTCCCTGTTATGTACGTCCACCAATGCCACCCCTCACGAGCGCCTATTCTCTTTTCCCAGGAAGTCTGCCACTGGGACCACCCTACCAGCTTGGCTGACATCCCCAGGACCAGTGCTGCTCCGGAAACATGTGAGGAGCAATAAATACTCCCCGCTGGTCGAGAGGGTTCACCTTCTACATGCGAACCCCCAGTATGCCTATGTTGTCTTACCTGATGGGCGGGATAACACGGTCTCCGTCCACGACCTGGCGCCCACAGGAGCAGCAGACCACTACCCTGAACACTCCACGGTAACTATGAACCCTGTACCCGAGGTGACACCGCGCACACCAAGCCTTACACAGACTCCTCACGGCACTCCTATACCGGGTGTCTCACATGCACATATACCAGGCGCCTCACACAAGCGTGAGGGATCACTGACGCCTAGTGGGCTGACATCTCCAGTTAGGCCGGAACCAGCACAACCACCGTCTCCGGTGCAATCACCACCGGCACCTGTGCAATCACAGCCGGTGCTACGTAGATCGCAGCGACAGAATCGACCACCTGATAGACTTAACCTGTAAATATACTTGTCAGAAACTTCGCCCCATGGGGACTCTCTTTTAAAACAAAGTGGGGGTGAATGTGGTGAACTACATATACCTGTCTGGACAGGCCCCCCCCCCCCCGCCCACTGACAGCTCCTGTGGCTCCTCCCACTGACCGTGGCTCCTCCCACAGACCCAGGTATAAAGGCGATTGGGGCCTGAGCCCTGCCCTCAGTCTCCAGGATGTAGTATGGTGGTCAATTGCTGCTTGTTCTTTCTTCCAGTCAATAAAAGCCGATATCTCGCCTCACGTCTCAGAGAGTTATTGATGGTGCATCAGACATTTTGTCATTTTTCTCAGTTTACCTTACTTATTCCCTTCATCTGTAGTTCCCATCAATACGGAGCAGGGACATTCCATATCATATCGATTGTGAAGTTGAGATGAATGCACACGTGGTCAATTGCTTGTGCGGCAAATTCAATGGGCCTCTGATGTGCAGGCGGGCACTCTCTTTTGGCTGCAGGCTTTCGAGTGCGCATATCTTATGTCTTGGTGGGCCTGGCTCATAGCGCCAACACTGCAAGTTGCCCAATGTGTACCATTACTAACATGACTCAATAAAAGTGTATAATCATACTGCTCCATTGTCATTCTTGCCCTGTGGATATGTAAAGCAGATGACTGTAGATTCCCACAGGGGCCTGTGTGGAAAAACTGACTGCACACAGGCAGTGGTTAAAGAGTAGGGCTCCAGAGATAAGGACAACAAAGAAATGGTCACGGGAGACAGAGAAGTAGCTACGGGATTGCTTTGACTTGGTAAACTGGTCCACGTCCAAGGATCATCAGAGGACCTGAACAAGTATGCCACAGTTGTCTCAGACCTTATAAAAACAGTAGTACACAAGTGTGTCTCCACAAAATCATTCAAAGCCAGAAGCCCTGGTTGAAACATGAGATCTGCAATCTGCTGAGGACCAGATCAGTGCCATTCAGGTCTGCCAACCATGCTACAAACAAGAGGTCCAGGTACAATCTCCATCTTACTTCTGAAGTGCCAATTCCGGATCACATTTGAATCACTGAAGCATGCCCGACAGCTGTGGCAAGGCTTGAATGATATCACTTCCTGCAAAGTGAAACCAAGAGACATTAGTGACAGCCAGGCTTCACTCCAGGTGAGCGCAATACTTTTATACTCGCTTTGACCATCAAAACATGTAGGTAACTTTACGAACTCCCACAGCCTCCGATGACCCTGTGAATTCAGTCTCTGAAGCCGACGTCAACTCCTGCTCCCGAGAAGTGACTTGGATCCACTCCAATTTGCCTATTGTCACAACTTGTCAACACCAGATGCCATTTCATTGCCTCTTCACACAATCCGAGAACATCTGGACCATGAAGGTGCACATCAACATTGACTAGAGCCTGGCATTCAATACTATCATCCTCTCAAAAGCTACAAGTCCCTGGATGTAAAATCCTCCTTGTGCCACTGGATCTTCAGTTTCCTCATTTGCACATCTCTGTCAGTTTGAATTGAATTCCAATTAGACTTTTATTTCTTACATCCTTCTCACAACATGGGGGAGTAAAAAATCTTATGTTGCATCTCTGTCAGAATGTACAAGCAATAAGGAAGAGAAATGCGGGAGGATATTGCCCAAACACTAGGACTATATACATTATTGCTTTCTATATATGTATGTACTGTCAGATATGCAATCAGGTCAATGTGTATTGACCAATCTGATTGGCCTGGTGTAAGAAGCTGTCCTGGACCTTATTGGTCCTGGCTTTAATGCTGTGGTACTGCTCGTCAGATGGAAATGCTGTACAGTTTGTGGTTGGGGTGGCTGGAGTCCCTCATGATCCCCTGGGCCCTTTTTATACACCTGCTCCTGTAAACATCCTAAATTGAGGACAGTTTACATCCACAGATGCACAGATACATTCTTAGATTGCCAACATCTCCTCCAAAATATCACCCAGCACAGATGTGCCACAAGGCTGTATGCTCAGCCACCTGTTCTGCTCACTTTATGCTTATGACTATGAGGTTAAGCACAACTTTAACAGCATATTTAAGTTTGCCAACAACACCACTGTGACATTGGCAAAAGTGGTGACAAATCAGCATACAGGAGGAAGATTGAAAATCTGGCTGTGTGGTGCCACAACAACTACCTCTCATTCAAGGTTAGCAAGATCAAATAGATGATAATTGACTTCAAGAGGAGGAAAACAGAGGTCTATGAGCCGGACCTCATCAGGGGATCAAAGTTGGAAAGGATTAGCAACTTCAAACTTTATCATTTCAGAGTATCTGCCCTGGGCCCAGCACCTAAGTGCCACTACAAAGAAAGCATGGCAATGCCTCTACATTCTTAGAAGTTTGCGAAGATTTGGCATGTTATCTAAAACTTTGACAAACTTCTATAGGTGTGTGGTAGAGAGTATATTGACTGATTGCATCACAGCCTCATACAGAAAAGCCTATAAAAGGTGGTGGATATGGCTCAGTGCATCACTGTTAAAGCCTTCCCACTACTGAGCACATCTATATGGAGCACTGTCACAAGAAGGCAGCATCCATCATCAAGGACCCCAACCATCCAGGCCATACCCTTTTCACATTGCTGACATCAAAAGGCAGCATAGGAGCCTCATGACCTGCTTCACAAGGTTCAGGAACATCTATTACCTCTCCTCTGTCAGTCACTTCAGCCAGAGGTTTTATCTTTACTCAACTTCACTTGCCCCATCAATGAACTCTTCCCATATTTTACAGACTGACCTTCATAGTCTCTTCTTCTCATGTTCTTGATACTTATGGCTCATTAACTTATTATTATTATTATTATTATTATTATTATTATTATTATTATTATTATTATTATTATTGTGATTATTTATTTTTTTCTTTCTTTTTCTATTTGCAGTTTGTTGTCTTCTGCACACTTTTCATTTGCCCTGTTCTTTCATTGATTCTATTATGGCTCCTAAATAAAGCACGACTTACATTTAAAAGAGCAGTTGAAATAGCTGTATTGATGGAAACTGCAGACAGAGATGCAATTGAGTTGCAGTCAAGAATGAAAGTGGCCGTGAACAAAATTGCGACATCTAAACAGAATTCTGGCTGGCCAAACAAATAGAGTTAACATTGTGGCAGGGGCACACATACACCAGAAAAATGCAGGTTTAAAGGCAAAACTTTCAGAATATACAAGAACGTAGGACACACACAAAGAGAATGTCAGGTAAATGAAAACAAATGGACTGCAGTTGGAAGAGAAAATGTTGCAGTTTCAAAAAGAGCACTAATCTGCGTGTTATTGATAAAAATCTGATATTGAATAGAGAGACACAGGGCTGAGTAGCCTTAAGATTTACAATGTGAAAAGTAACAACAGTCAAGCAATATGGCTTACATTAGAAGTGAATGACAAATTAACTGAAATGGAATTGGACATTGGCTCAGCTGTTTCAGCCATTCCACAAAATGAGCTTGATCAGCATTTCAAAGATTATGAACTGAAGCCTGCAGATATCCAGCTGAGAACTTATATTGGGAATGACATCTGTAAGAGTGAAATACAGCAACCAACTAGCCACATTGGGCTTGTATATTGTAAAAGCAGGACAGCCAGCATTGTGCGGCTGTGATTGGATGAGACAAGTACAATGTGATTGGAGATCCACCCACCATTAATATGCCACATCCCTTGAAACAGAGTCAACAGAAAGCAAATTCAGAAAGATTCTGATGACACAGAAGCATTCAAGGGTGGCATTGGAAAATTCAAACATATCAAGGGTAAAATAATGTTAAATGAAAATGCCACACCCAAGTTTTACAAACCCATCCATTTCCTCATACCATCTGTGATAATGTAGCTACTGAGCTGGATCGCATGGAGGCTGAAGGAATTCCTTCCAGGGTTCAGTTGAGTCCATGGGCAATGCCAGTGGTTCCAAAAGCCACGAAGAAAGGGTCTGTCAGGATCTGTGGTGATTTTAAAGTCACCACCAACCAAGAACCACCACCAAACAAGTTAATCAATATCCTCTGCTCAGGATAGAGGATGTCTTTGCAAATCTTTCAGCAAAGTGGATTTAGCTGAGATCTATCTACAGATGAAAACAGAAGAAGAGTCCAAAGTGTTCCTCATCATAAACACTCACAAAGGGCTTTACCACTGGAATAGGCTTATTTTTGGATTGGCATCCATACCTGCACTCTGGCAGAAAGCTGTGGACAAGGTGCAACAAGGTTGCAAGGCACTCAGTGTCACCAGAATAACATTGTCACCAGTATAGATGACAAGAAGCATTTCCAAACTCTCAAGACAGTGTTTAAAAGATTAGAAGATTAAGGGCTCAGAGCATGAAATGGCCATGTGTGAATTCTTTAAACCTAGCATCACTGACTGTGGTTGCACCATTGACCCACAAGAATTACTCAAGTGTGCGGAGAAAATTCAAGTAGTGGTGGATCCCCCAAGGCCAAAGGACGTGTCACAGTTGTGGTCTTTTTTTTTAGGATTTGTCAACTTCTATAACAGGCTCGTGCCAAACCTGGCTACTGTGCTCAACCAGTACTTGTATGATTTACCCACATTACTGATCATCAACCACTGGTGGCCATTTTCAATCCACATAAGAGTGTTCCACCAAGATCAGCAGCACAAATGCAGAGATGGGCTCTGTTTCTTGGAGGACACAATTACAAGATCGAATTCAAGAGGATGACTAATTGTGGAAATGCTGACTGATTGTCCAGATTAACCTTGGAAAAGCAAATACTTGAAAATATTACAAAAGAGGACACTCCTCTTGACATATTATCCCTCATGAAAATAAAAAACCTCCCTATGATGGCACAAATGATCCAAAGGGACACTAGAAAAGATCCCACACTGTCTTGGGTCTACATGGTAATTTAAAATGGCTGGAACATGCAGCAAAAATCCCAGTTCCCCATTTCTACTAGTACTCAGATGAAATTGTCCTAGATGGAGATTGCCTTATGTGGGGATTGATAGGTGTACCATTCAAGCTGGGAGCTAAAGTGCTGGAGGAGCTATATGCCAGTCATCTAAGCATGGTCAAAATGAAAGTGTTGGCTCAAAGCTTTGTCTGGTGGCCTGAGATAGATTAGCAGGTTGAGCAACTTGTCACATACTGCTTGGAATTCCAACACGTCCAGAAGATGCCAAGAGGAGCATCTTTTCATCCCTGGGAACGGTCTGCACTGCCCTGGTGAAGGATTCATGTGTATTTTGCAAGAGTATTCAAGGTAGTTATGGGTGCAGCTACAAAGAGGCCAGAAGTGTTCCCCATAGCCTCCATACAGCCTTGCACACTGTTGATAAGTTGAGAAGCCTCTTTTCAAGGACTAATGTTCCACAACACTCAGTCAGTGATAACAGAGCATAGTTGATTGTGAAACAGTTTCAGTTTTTCTTGAAAATTAGTGCAATAATACATATTACATCTGCACGATACCACCGGGCTGTATAATGGCTTGGGGGAAAGGTTTGTCCAGAGTCTAAAGAACACACTGCAAGCAATGTCAGCAGAACTCACTGACTCTGAATCAGAAGCTCGACAGTCTCCTTCCTTGCATGTCACACAGCACATGGAGGAGATCCCACAGCCTGAGATTGTTTCACAGCCACATCTCAACTGCCAAGCAGATTTACACTCACTGCCCACCCCAGTCAGGAAAGATGTTATCCCACAAGAATAAGAAATACTCCACAGTGATTAAATCTTGAGGCCTGAATGGGACAATTTAAAATTTACTATGTTGTGGATGTCTATATAGTAGCTGTATTATATAGTATACTGTATATGTATATAAATTGAGATGCATTTCCTATTGTGTTGGAATGTATTGTTAAGCAGGAGTGTTGTGTATTTAGTATTTCAGTAATATTTGGGTAAAATTGTAAATCTGTTGTTTGATGTTTATATAATTTATTTTAACAGTATGTAAAATATGTGAATGGCATATGTTATCATACCACCACATTATATGTAAAACAGAACTAAGAGTGCACACATTTATCCCCAGGCTCCCTGTTTTCCTTTTGATTAGTTTTGGAGTTAGAAAGCATAACAACCTCCCTTTCATAGACTCTGTCTATTCTTCGCACTGCCTCAGTCAGCTCCCAAGCAGAATCTCTTCTCTTTCATTGGGTAGAAGATACAAAAGTCTAAAGCAGGTAGCATCTAGGTTAAGAACAGCTTCTATGCCGTTGTTATAAGACAAATAAATGGTTTCTTAGAACATTAAGATTGATTCTTGACTTCACAATCAACCTCATTATGATCTTGGTGCTTATTTTTAGCCGGCAGTGCACTTCCTCTGCAGCTCTTACAGTTTTACCTTAATCTACTTCAATGCATTAATGATCTGATCTGTATGAATAATTTGCAAGACAAGCATTTCACTGTCTCGATATATGTGAAAATATTAAGCCAATAGTAATTATAATAATAATCCAATAAATAGTCTGTTTCTTTCTCTGACAAAGCTACCTGACCTGCAGAGTATTTCCAGCATTTCTGGTTTTATTTTAGATGTTCAGCATTTATAGTTTTATATTTTTCATCTGCTTTTTATGTTGATGTGTCTAATTAATTCTAGACACAAGAACAGCTGTTCTGTGACTTCAGAGGCCATAAGAAATTACCTCAACCTAATCTGTCAGATTTAGCAATTTTTAATTATGATCCAGGAAAATTCTCTAATCTGGGTGGTAATAAGCAAAAGTGAAGATTATCAACTTTGTAGGCATGATATTGCTGGGTCAACCCCATGGGTGTGTGTGTGTCTGTCTGTCTGTCTGTCTCCGCTCACTCCTGGTGGAGTTGTTGGGGCGCCATCATGACAGTTATAAGGTTATAAAACCTTATAATTTCATAAACCCTATCATGCTTTAATAGTTCTTAGAAACATACATAAACTAAACAGCATTCCTTGCAATAACTTTGAACATATTTGAAAGCCAGGCAAATTAATTTCATTTAAAAAATTAAATTATTAGTGAAACTGATCCTGCATTGGTCTAGATTTTTTGCTGTCCCCATTCAGGCCACTTCAAGAGCATTTCAAGCCGAGCCTCAATATTTTCTTATTTTCTTCCTAGGAATTCCCTCAGTTCAACTTTGACCTGCTTGCATGTTGCCTCTGTGGACTCTGAAGAGACAGATGATGCCTTCCTGACACCCACAGCTGAGAGAGGAAGTGCCCCACAAGGTGTTTAGTTTGTGAGGTAGGTGCACCCCTTTTGCCATTCATGCAGCATCACTATTCTTGGTTCCATGCAGAATGTTCCTTCTCTGCCTTGAGGGGCCATGAGCCCTGGAGTCAATGGAGCTGTGCTTTTTTTAGACTTTGAGAATATTCTCAAATCCTTCACTCTGTCCACCCAGTAATCTCTTCTCACGCAGAATTCAGAATAAAGTGTCTGGTTTGGAATTCTGGTTTGCATATCAATCCAGAGAATGAAGTAGGATTCTGCATGGACATTGTTTATGGTATCCATCCAAACTGCTGGCTGCAGCTTCACTACAACTCCTCTGGTCTCTCCTCTGAGCTGTAAGGACTAGCAGGACTCTGGTCCAGGTATTAAATGCAAACTCAGTACATTTAGAGAAGCATAGGTATTTCACCCAAACCCAGGCATTGCCCACGTAAACAATCCTAGGCTTTGAAAGGAAGTTGCCCTTCTCCTTCTTCATCTAAAGCAGCACTACTTCTGCACATTCAGTCCCCTGACAATGAAACAGTTGGCTTGATAATGAACCCAAATCAGGAAAACAGCTTGGGTCAGAATAGAATTAATATTATTGGCAGGTGGTCTCCCTATTCCACCCTCCAGTTAATGAACCAATCCTTCCTCTCTTTTCTTCTATTATTCTGTTGATGATTCTCAGGGTATGTAGGGCTTAAAGGAAATAATTGGAAAGGTGCAATTAAAATGCTTAGTTTCCAATCCCTGCTGCGGTGGTCTGTCCTATATACAGTAAGGAACATTGATTATCAGATCATCTGTCATAAAGATGTTGCTAGAGTTTAAAATATTGTAACTCCTGATAATGGTATGGGAACTTTCATACCTCTCTGTAAGCATGAGTTTTGAAGGCTCAGATAAGAGGTCACATCTCCACCAATGCAGCACTCCGTGAATACTTTGCTAAAATATGAAACCTACGTAGGTAGAATCTCTAGGGAAAGCAGTGACTCATAGAGACTTGTGAGCTATTCAGAATATCAATGGACTGGTAATTTAGAATGAGTCAGTGCCTTCGGTGGAAGAGAAGGAGAAGGGAAGGTTTTCAAAACAGCAATATGACAAGTAAAAAATAGAGTATCGATCAGAATTTTTTGTTGTGATTCATTTCGTCTTGCTGATCTCTTTACACTCAGTTTGAGTTTTGTACTTCTGCACTTGAATCAGAAAGGAACAGAAGAAGAAAGATGTCTTTCAGGTAGCTGCTCTCATTGAGTCCGTGGCTGACAATTTACCCATGCTTTTTTCCTGTACTAATCTCATATCCCATTTCTACTCTGAACTCTTTGTTTTTAGCCTCTGACTGTGTTTCAATGAGGTCCAGGGTAATGTCAGGAAAAATTACTTCATCTTTTTAAGCACGTTGTCCAAATGGAAGTGGTAGCATTGTTCCTTAAACTCTTAAATAGATTATACTGATTTAGTACTGCATTCAGTAATGTCAGATAACCAGCCATTCTACTGCTGGTGTCAGTATTAACCATTTCTACATGAGACTCACTCAGTTTGTTCCCTCCCCACAGAGGCTGCTTGATCTGCTTAATATTTCCAGCATCCTCTTTTATTTCAGATTTCCAGGAATTGCTTTGTTCTGTACAATACTATTTCACTGCTGTTGTTTCCCTCACTTACCTCTAATCAACCCCTCTTTTGGCATCTCCGCACGTATCGGGAACATTCACTGCTCCATCTTTGATGGAATCAACAGCAAAGGGAAGACAACATTCAGCCCAACAAGCCCTTGCTAGATTTTAATAGAATACTACCCTTTCCCCACAGTGCTTCAGCAGCCTATATCATTTCCATTTGAATTAGCCACAATAATTAGGCACTCGGCTACGGCTAATAAAAAGAAGCATAGTTTAAGCAGAGTGGCCATTGTGTGAGTGAGCCAGTGTTTATGTGGGAAGTTAAGGCTCACCGAGGCTTTGGTGAGGAGAAAATAGTCCATAGGTAGATTTTTTTGTTATTTATTCTTTCTTATTGCATATTTAGAGCAGGACAGTGGAACATTCATCTTGTGGGATGTGGGAGACCTCCCGGCTCCCTGACAACTACACCTACAAGTGCATCCAGCTGCAGCTTCTAACAGGACATGTTAAGGAGTAGGAGCTGGAACTGGATGAATTCCCGGTCTTCCAAACGGGGTTAATTGACAGGATATGGAGGGTGCCGGACACGGGTAACTGGAGGACCGTCAGGAGGGTGAAAGCAGCCAGTCCAGCATATCCCTGTGGCCATTCCCTTCAACAACAGTTTTGAATATTGTTAGGGGTGAAGACTTAGAGGAGGAAAGCCACAGCAGTTAGATCTCTAGCTCGGTGGCTCAGAAGGGAAGAGAGGAGAAGAAGTGAGCTGTACTATGAGGGGATTCATTGGTTAGGGGAACAGAAAGGAGGTTCTGTGGATGAGAACAAAACTCCTGGACAGTATGTTGCCTCCCAGGTGCTAGTGTTAGGGACATCTTGGATCAAGTCCACAAGATTCTTAAGTTGGAGGGTGAGCAGCCAGAAGTCATGGTCCACATCGGTACCAATGACATGGGGAGGAGAGATGCTGAGGTCTTGCAAAGTGAGTTTGTGGAGTTAAGTGCTAAGTTAAAGGACAGGACCTCCAGGGTTGTGATCTCAGGCCTGTTATCTATGCCACATGCTCATGAACCTAAACATAGAAAGATCATTCTGCTTGGCACATAGCTAAGGAGATGGTACAGGAGGAAGGGCCTCAGATTTTTGGATCATTAGGCTCTCTTCCAGGCAAGGTGGGATCTGTACAGAAGGGACAGTTTGCATCTGAACAGAGGTCGTTGGAGGGGGGGGGAGTGCTAATATCCAAGTGAGAAGGTTTGCGAGTTGGGGGGGGGGGGAGCTTGAACTAGAGTTGCAAGGGGATGGGAACCAGAGTGCCAGAATAGAGAGTAAAGAGGTTGTGGTGAATTACGTTGTTAACCCTACATAAAAAGACAGGAGTCAAATGGTTGAACATGGAGCATAGTACAAAAGGCGGATGAGCTTTGGGCATGGATCAGCAGGTGGAATTATGACACTGTAACCATTATTGAAACTTGGCTGCAGGAAAGGCAGAACTGACAGCTCCATGTTCTGGGGTTCTGTTGTGTTACAAGTGAAAGAGTGAGAGGGACTAAAGGGGAGGAGGTGACATTACTAGTCAGGAAAAAAAGTCATGACAGTGCTCAGACAGGACAAACTGGACAGCTTGTCTAGTGACGCTTAATGGGTACAACTGAGGAACAACTAAGGCATGGCCACATTAATGCAATTATATTATAGATCAGATAACAGTCCATGAGATTTAAAGGAGCAAATATGTACAAAGATTGCTTAAGAAACATAAGACTGTGATAATAGGTGATTTCAACTTTCCACATATTGATTGGGACAGCAATTCTGTAAAATGACTAGATGGGAAAAAGTTTGTCAAATATGTTCAGGAAAGTTTCCTTAAGCAGAACATCTGCAGTGCCTATAAAAAGTATTCACCCCTTGGCAGATTTCAAAATAGTATTGTTTTACAACATTGAATCACAGCACATTTAATTTGGCTATTTTTTTTATAACTGATCAACAGAAAACACTCTTTTGTGTCAAAGTGAAAATAGATCTCTACAAAGTGATCTAAATTAATGGCAAAAATCAAACACAAAATAGTTGACTGCATAAGAGTATTACCCCTTTTCAAATCAGTATTTAGTGAATGCACCTTTGGCAGCAATTATAGTCTTGAGTTTGTGAGGATAGGTCTGTATCATCTTTGTGCATATGGTCACTGCAATTTTTCCTCATTCTTCTTTACAGAACTGCTCAAGCTCTGTAAGATTGCATGAGGATCTTGAGTGAACAGCTTTTTTCAAGTCCAGCCACAAATTCTCAATTGGATCGAGGACCGGACTCTGACTTCGCCACTCCAGGACATTAACTTTGTTGTTTTTAAACCATACCTGTGTAACTTTGGCTTTATGCTTGGAGTCATTGTCATGCTGGAAAACAAATCTTCTTTCAAGTTGCAGTTCTCTTGCAGACTGCATTAGATTTTGCTGCATTCATTTTATCCTCTACCTTCACAAGCCTGCTGCAGTGAAACAATCCCACAGCATGATGCAGCCACACTATGTTTCATGTGAGTTTTTTTTCTAAAAGTGGCTTTCTCTTTGCCACATTCTCATAAAGCTGTGACTGGTGAAGCACCGGGGCAACAGATGTTGTATGTGTAGTCTCTCCTATCTCAGCTACGGAAGCTTGTAACTCCTCCAAAGTTGTCATAGGTCTCCCTCACTAGTCCCCTTCTTGCACGGTCACTCAGTTTTTGAGGACAACATACTCTAGGCAAATCTACAGCTGTGCCATATTCTTCCCACTTCTTGATGATTGGCTTAACTGTACTTGTGCTTTTCAATAACTTTTTTGCAGAGTTGCTTGGAGTGTTCTTTTGTCATCATGGTGTAGTTTTTGCCAGGATACTGACTCACCAGCAGTTGGACCATCCAAATACGGGTGTATTTTTGCTACAATCAATTGAAACACCTTGTTCTCACACGGTGATCTCCATGTCTCCATTTAACTAATTATGTTACTTCTAAAATGAATTGGCAGCACCAGTGATGATTTGGTTTGTCATACTAAAGGGGATAAATATGTATGCAATCAATTATTTTGTGGTTTGTATTTGTAATTAATCTAGATCACTTTGTAGGGAAGTATTTTCACTTTTGATATGAAAGAATTTTTTTCTGTTTATCAGTGTCAAAAAAGCTAAATTAAATGCACTGAGATTCAATGGTGTAAAACAATAAAACATGAAAACTTCCAAAGGGGTTGAATACTTTTTATAAGCACTGTAAGCGCCAAATGGAAAGAGTGCAGTACGAGATCTCCTATTAGGGAATGAGACAAGGCAGGTGACAGAAGTTTGTGCAGGGCAACATTATGCATATAGTGATCATAATCCCATTAGTTGCAAGGTAATTATGGAAAAGAATAGGTCTGATCTTCAATTCTAAATTGGAGATTGTCCAATTTTTATGGCAGCAGAAAGGATCTGGAAAGTGTGTATTGGGACAGGCTTTTTCTGGCAAAGGTGTACTTGGTAAGTGGGAAGCCTTCAAAAGTGAAATTCTGAGAGTTCAAAGCTTGTATGTGCCTGTCAGAATAAAAGGCAAAGATAACAGGTGTAGGGAACCTTGGTTTTCATGAGAAATTGAGGCCCTGGTTAAGAAAAAAAAAGATGCATTTCAGGTAGAAACAAATGAGGTGCTTGTGGAGTATTAGAAATGCAAGAGAACACTTAAGAAAGAAATCAGAAGGGCTAAAAGACACACAGTTGCTCTAGCAGACAAGGTGAAGGAGAATCCTAAGGGCTTCTACAGATATATTAAGAGCAAAAGGATAGCAAGGGACAAAATTCGTGGACAAAGTTTTGGGGCAGTGCAGGTCAAGAAAACAGTTTCAAATGCACACACAACTCTGGTTTATCAATATAGGCAGCATACAAAAATAGAGAAGCTATACTGAACTGTTACAAAACACTGGTATTCAAATGTTGGTTGCCAAATTACAGGAAGGATAGACCTGTATGGATATCAGAGAGAATCCAGAACAGGCTTGCAAGAATGGTTCTGAGGATGAGGAACTGTGGTTACAAGAGATTAGACAGATTGGGACTGTTTTATTTGTTAAAAAGGCCAACTGGAAATTGAATAGAAGTATTTAAAACAACGACTGCTCTAGTGGCAGGTGAAGGACAAGGATGAGCAGCCACAGATAGAAGACAAAGCTGAAGAGCTGAGGGAAAGTTTCTTTTTACAGCGTTTCTGGTTGGAATCTGTGACATACAGCTTGCGGATGTGCTGGAGGCAGGTTCCATATTGGCCTTGAAATGACAATTTGATAAATATATGGTCAAGTGAAATTTGTAAGGCACATAGAGAGGGTCAGTGGCTATAACTAGAGAATTGCTCTATCAGAGATTTAGTGTAATCTTGGTGGGATAAAACACCAGTTACTCGCTCTTTATTCTACTGAGGTTCTACTGCAGTTTTCTGCTCAGAATTGCCTTCTTTATTTAGAGTTATTTATAATATTTTAATAGTTATTTTAATATGTTATGCATTTTCACTCCAGATTTGTTGATTCTTTGAGATGATGACATCACCACTACTCTACATCCAGGATCTTACTAAACAGATACCAGGCAGCATTTTATTTAGAAAACTGGTAAGTCCATATTACAGAAATGGCTAGATCTCCACATTTCCATCTTCCTTCAAGGTCAGCTGTAACTACAATCGCTTTGCTGTTGGTCAGAAGATCTTGCTGAAAATCAACATTTCAGCGTTAACCCTTGAGTTGAACTACCTTCGTGAAAGTCACTGATCTTTAATATGTTCTTGCAATATTTAGATGTTTTCAGCCCCGATGCCTCTGATAACTGAGGCACTTACCCGTGTAATCCATGAGCAGTCCCAGACTCCACATACCAATGTTGACCTGGGCCAGCAGCATCTGCTCCTATACTGCACCAATGAACTTCACACTGAAACCAATTTGGCAGTGTGTCACTTCACTGGTTTCCCAGCTTTTGGGCTAGTTTAAACCTGACATAAGCTTGATCAAATGCAGTGCAAATGAGTAGTAGAACGGTAAGTTATTATTTTCTTGTTATTTAGCTGTTGCTTTTAATAATTTAACTTTCAACATATGCATGCATTCTAGTCGAGTGGAAAATAATATTTTAATACTTTACATATCCTTGAATGTTACTAAATATTTGTTACTGTCAAAAACTTTCACATTTGATTACCCTAACCATTAATGGCTGGGTGGTTGTGGAATTGAGGAGGTTGAACGTGGAGACACACCAGCTGTCAAAGCATCCATGAGTATCAATGATGACACATACAACTCTGTGATAACACATACAACTCACCTGCTCTGGACTCCCAGTGGAATTCAATGAGGGATTAATGGTGGAAAGTGTGAGGTACAGAAGCAGGGGCACTCTTATTTTTGGGGCAACAGAAGACCTGCCCCTTCAAAGATATTTTATTTTCCAAAGTAATGCATGGGGTAATTTTCTGGTTGTGTGTAATTGAGAATTACATGACAGCTTGCTCATGGTTAAATCACAACTTTATGCATCCAAATGTTGGCATGCACTTTTTCATCTACACCACTTTTCTTTGCAGTTTTTGCAGGGAGTAGGGATCATAATAAATCGCCAAAAGACCTGGGAAGACTACTAACACAGAAAATGGTGAAGAGAACAACAACTTGAATTCTACTGAATATCAAATCTTGCTACTGAGAATTTCTGTCATAATCAAGATTAAAAATCTTCCACAACAAGTGCTCTACAAGGTAACATGATAATGAACAGAAAAAATAAGTAAATATTGTTGGATTTAAGAGCTCCTAGCAATGTTTAACACATACCAAACCTCTAACCAGACCATTGGAGAAAAATCCCCTGAGTTATCGAGTCATGCAGTATGGAAAATAGATCTTTAGGCCAACAAGTCTATGCTAACCATCAAGCATCCATTTACAATAATCCAGTTTTACTCTGCCCAGATTCTTCATTCACTTGCACACTAGGGATAAGTTATGTTACCCAATTAATATATTAACCCACATCTTTAGGATGTGGAGAGGAAACTGGAGCGCCTGGGTAAAACCCATATGGTCACAGGGAGAACATGCAAACTCCACACAGACAACACCATTGTCTGGATTGCTGGAGTACTGTGGCAACAGCTCTACAGACTCATTACTACCATGTCTTCTAATGTATTCTTGGCAACTATGACTGCATCTTGTAGACTTTTGACGAGCACAGGTACAATGTCAATGCTAGAAGTTTGGGGCATTTGACCCAAGAGAGGTTCATGGCATTCTGTAACAGATTAACAAACAAACAGTGTATCATCGATACTCTTTGCTTGAAGATTGGAATCTGACCTCTTCGTAATGTCAATATTTGGAGAAAAACTATGCCACATAGACCAATAAGAAAGATGGTCAGTAAAGCTGTTCAGCTGAACAATAAAAAGGTTTAACAAAATGAATATCATAAAGAAACCAAATATTTGGGCTTTGCTTTAATTAGTGTACTTCATCCAACTGCTTAAATGAATTTGCTGACATCAATCAAATAGAAGTTAAGTATTCATTCAAAAGTCAACATAGCTAGAAGGTCCACAAGGCTCTAGTATTTATCCAGGCTAAGCCAGGCAGTTTGCAAACTTTGTGTCCTATTGACCAGGCTGAACCATTGTCCATATATTCCTCTGAATCACTAAGACTCCCAATATGAATGCTTTTGTCTCAACAAGTCTACTGCTGAAACTCCGAACCATGCCTTTATTACATTTCTAGATTGGACTTCCTCAGCTTCCCTGCCCAGCCTCCACTGTTATGATAAAAATAAGCTGAACCTATATTCTGGGAAGTTAAGTCATTCCATTTTTCCCTTCACCAATCCACCTCCAGCAACTGAAATACTGATTCTAGTGCAACACATGCAAAATTCTAGAGGAACTCAGCAGGTCAGGTAGCATCTATGGAAAAGAGGAAAATAGTCTACATTTCCAGCTGAGACCCTTCATCAGAACTGAGAAGGAAGAGGGAAGATGCCAGAATAAAGAGGTGTTTTGGGGTGGGGGGGGGGGGAGAAGCTAACTGGAAGGTGATAGATGAAGCCAAGTGGGCAGGAAAAGTCAAGGACCAGAGAAGAAAGAATCTGATACGAGGTGACAGTGGACAATAGGAGAATAGGAGAAGGGGAATGAGGAGTGGACCTGGGGTAAGTAATAGGCAGGTGAGAAGAAGTGAACAGTCAGTGTGGGGAATAGGGGAATGGGGGGATATACTTGTTTACTGGAAGGAGAAATTGATATTCATGCCATCCAATTGGAGGGTACCCGGATGAAATATAAGATGTTGCTCCTCCAGCCTGAGGGTGGCTATGGATCAATACGTCGGAACAGAAATCAGAATTAAAATGCTTGACCACCAGATAGTCACGCTTATGGTGGATGTTGTGGATGGCACTGATTCTAATTTTCACATCCTTCTTTATTTCCACAACCTCCTCCAGCAAGACAACCTACCACCTTCACTGTTCCTTATGCTACCTCGATTTATCACTTCTGAACATTCCACCACTGTACGTGTACTTTAATTTCCACAACTGGCTCCAAAACTTCCCCTACATTTCCATTTCTCTCTTTTGTAAGGTATTCCTTCATATCCAGCTCTCTTATTGAATATTTGGTCATTTGCTAATATTTCTTTATGTGGTTTAGTGTCAAATTTTGTTCAATGATGCTCTAGTTAGCGACTTGGGATACTTTACTGCATTAAAAGCTGCTGAGGCGGGAAAAGTGACAGTAATCATGAAAATACAAGCTTAAGAATTAAAGAGTTACAAATGGGCCATTCTCAAAACCTTTCTGATGAATTCGATTCCTTGATGTTGAGTAGAAACCAGTGGTCATACAGCAGGAATTATTCTCAATCCTAGTACTAGAAGTCATGAGTTGAATGAACAGACACATAATAGATAGAAAATAGTCAATAAAATAACACTCAACATACAATGTATCAAATTGGGTCATGCATATTTATTCCAACATGATCTCTTGCTGATCAGAGCTGATCCAGTTTTGTAGTGAAATGATAAAAATAATGGTTGCTTTGTTGGTGACCAATGTCCTTGGCTCCCAGCATCACTCCATGACCCAATGGTCAATTACAACCCATGCAGCTGGTTAATCCGTAAATTCAATAACATAAAAAGGTGCTTGAACACTGAAGCCAAGCAGCTGATGTTTAGACTCAACGTGAGTTAACAGTGATATACTCATCAGCAATTTGTTGTATACAGTAGTTTGCACAAATTAAGAGTCTGTACAGCCCTCAGCCTCTACTTGCATACCAAAAAATTACACTTAATCCTGACACACAAATTAACGTGCACCCAGCACTTAATGTTGACTTCCAAATCACCCGGGTTTGCACAAGTGTGTACGAACTTGAACTCAGGTCCTGCAGGTCACAGGTGATAATTGTATGTGCACCTAATGTCAGGGGTTGATATTGGAACAACAGGAATCCTTAGCCTGCAACCCAATTAACCTTGGTGTCAACGCAGGAATAGTTCTCAAGAATATTCATCTATTTAAATAATTTAAAGATGCTGAGTGCTCAGCAGTCTGCTCAGTGGGAAACAAGGAAACAAAATTACATCATTATTCATTATCACCAACTATACTTTTCAAAACCCCTCCAAAATAGTATTCTACTGAGATTGATGATGGATATAAAGGATTGTCAACCTTTATTTTAGGACAAAGATTAATCGAAGCTGAACAGTGCCAAGAGATAAAAGCACCTCTTGCTTCCCTAAACAATCACGAATTGAATGTGTACCTTCTCACAGAGTGAAAGCACAGTACGAGCTTGAATTACTGCAACCTGTTCTTCGTTTCTCAGGTTCTGAAATATAAAAGATCAACAAAAGATTGAAACTGAGTTTACCAGAGCATCATTCAGATTCTAAAGGCACAGCCTTTGTGACTTGGCAAGATGATCAAACAAAATGAACATTCAGTTAGATGCTCCTCTTTGCTATGGATCATCTCAAATTTAACTCTACATAAACTGAGCAAAAATGCATATTATACATATAACATGTCAAAGTATGTCCTTTAAGTCCAATTGAAAACAAATTAGGACATCCTAAAGGGGTATATGTCCAGAAAACTGCACAAAAGAAAAGTCACTATTATTGTCTAGGAAATATCTCAAGCAATTTAGCGGTTAGCACAATACTTTACTGTACAGGCGATCTGGGTTCAATTCCCGCAGCTGCCTGTAAGGAGTTTGTACATCTTCCCCGTGACCACGTGGGTTTCCTCCAGTTTCCTTCCTCAGTCCAAAGATATACTGGTTAGTAGGTTAATTGGTCAATGTAAATTGTCCCATGATTAGACTAGGATTAAATCAGGAATTGCTGGGCAGCGTGGCTCAAAGGGCCAGAAAAACCTATTCTGTACTGTATCTCAAGAAATATTAAATATAAGTAAATAAGTATTAAATAACTTGTGCAAGTCACAGAAATAGCAATAAGATTACCTCCAGAAAATATGTGCTGTATGATATTGTTTGAGGAACAAATTTCAGATCAAAGTGAATCAGGATCCTTCTTTGTAAAAATACCAGTTAAGCTTTTATACCAAACTGAGAGAGTTTAGAAAATTCTTTAAAACTTTTAAAAAAGTATCAGAAAATACAATTTTCAATCACTGTCAAGACTGTCCAAAAATAACACAGTGACCTGGGCTAAGGGTTTGAGGGCAACAAGAATAGGGAAATATATAGAAAAGCAACATTGCAGGTCCTCCCTAGGTTAAGATCACAGTTTCTTCTTGCAGACTGCTGAAAGAACGGACTGTTTGCAAGTAAGAAATGCAGCAGAAACCAAATTATCACAAGGCAGAAGATGCCTGCAGCCCCACAACAACTAGCTGATGCAAACTGCCAGCCTTCCAAATGCTTGTTCCTACGAATGAGCAGTATACAAGTCAGCATTTGCAAGTTGGGTAGGAAATGTACTGGGTAAAGTAAAACGATTTCTGACCCATTGCTGTTGTATGACACTTGACCTAAGAAACTCTCAATGTTGTAAAACTAAAGTGTTTCACTTCAGATGTAATTATTTACTTAGTTACTTGAGAGCATTTAAGAAGACAGTATTGCAATATCGTTTACCCTGCTTTAACTCCAATCAAATAACAAAGAGATCGCAGATGACATGGAAGCACAAACAATGCTCGGAATTAAGCATGATGTAAAAGCTCCAGGCAGAGTTCAACTGTCTGAATTAGTCTTACCCCATTATCTCCTAGGATATCAAGTTTCTTCATTAGGTCAGGAATTACTACATCCTGAAAGAAAGGATTCACATTATTAATAAAGAATTTGATCTCTGCAATGACTGGAATATCAAAAGGACTAATCAGTTAATTAAAACTAAGGGTAATGTAATGGTAATCTTTATGGTGTGACAGAGAATTTAATGTTAATTGTTTTTTTCTTTGATATATGCCTTTTTCGGTCTAACTGTGAGAGACTCTTTTATTGGGAACATCACATTGTGAGTCATTCATATTGTATCATGTCATGCTGTCACTCCATATAAAGCTTAATCCTCCAGGGATTGAAACATCTCACAGAAATCTTTAGCCTCTGGCATTTTTAAAAAAAATGAAAGAAGAGCTGGTTAATTCTCTATTCTTCTAAAGAATTTCAAAGACACAAGGGTAGATTTCCCTGGATGACCTGAGGACCTTCTCAGACCAAACAGCTAGAGGGCAGGGGTCAAGTATCATCCCTCTTCCTGGAGAAAGCAGAGAAGAAATTATTGGCAGAATCAATAAAGCATTAATATTTTTAGAAATCCGTTAGAGTAGGAAAAAGTGCCAAGGTGCTTCAC
Organism: Hypanus sabinus; assembly: GCF_030144855.1. Taxonomy (NCBI): domain Eukaryota; kingdom Metazoa; phylum Chordata; class Chondrichthyes; order Myliobatiformes; family Dasyatidae; genus Hypanus; species Hypanus sabinus. Next base: position 142,322,612 of record NC_082708.1, on the reverse strand, counting down.
GGTAATGTTATCAACCAAACTTTCACATTAAGCTCCACTTGGTTGCGATGAGATCTGGCTCCAAAATCCAATTACACCTGGACAGTCCACTCATTACTGGCCCCTGGTCGGGGATAAAGAAGGGAAAAGGACTCACATTTATAAAGCACCTTCATGGCTTTTGGTCAGCCCAAAGCAAGCAGCAAATTATGTACATTTGACTCTAATCACTACTAATAGTGAGGATATGTGCCAGCTAATTAGCACATCAAATTTCTCCAAAGTATGGTACCAACTGGTTATAAACACTCATGTCGGCTTAGGGGAACTGGTGAAGGAACTTTGACATCTTTTGTGGACTTGTTGGATTAATATAGGATCACCTGATAGTTCACGGTCAAATATCTATGCATTAACAGGACACAAATTCTAACCAATTCATGTGAATTTGAGTTAAGTTCTAAGAGGATCAGGATATACACAGTCTCTGAATATCTCGAAGTATTGCATAATACAAAAGGCAGCTTTTCTTCCCACACTTAGCAAATGGTTGAAATGTATAAGTCTCCATACATCAAACTGCATGGGGCAGTCAAAGTTAATGTCTCCAGACCATACACAAAATTAGACTCTAACAGCTATCGAGCTCACCTTAATGCCTTCTTGCTGACAATAAAGCTGAAGGGCACTTCCACTCTCGGAAAAAGCTGATATGTGCAAGTTGTAAGCTGGTGACCTTCGCTCCCGCTCCTACAAAGGAGAAATACATCTGATCAATTTGACATTACAGAAATAGAGATGAAAGAAAGCCATGCAAAAGAACTAGAACTCTACAAAAAGCATTGAAACATACTAACAGCTGTGAAATAAATTTCACTCCAAATTCAAATGAAATATAATATTATACAATATTAATATTAAAAAAGGTCTGGTCAGTTTCCCTGAAAAATAGACTATTTTACACAACAGTAGATATTTAAAAGAATGGAACACAGCTCTAAACACACTAGCTTGACAGTAAGCTAAATCATTTAATTATAAGTTTTTTTAATACAGAAAGTCATAGTTTTCAGCAAGATTATTTGGAAACTGTAGTTTGAGGATTTAACAATAACTGGAAGTATCAGCTTCAGTAATTTTCTAAATACTTGATGCTATTATCTCATTTCTACTTTCAATACTTACTTTGCAACTTTCTTATGGAAGAATGGTGCTACTGAAATGAACCAGATGGAAAAACAAGGATTTTGGAACTAAGTGGATTTCGGTAGAATCTTGGAAAAGCAGCGCGGTTCCCAAAATGATTGCCAAATAATAGATCGCATAAGCTTATGCAACAAAAAATAAAACAAATCTTTCAGGTTAGTGATCCTGTATAACTTTGAACTACGTGGTTTGCGTCAGAATGAATGTTAATTTTATTGTACAGAGCAACAACATTAGTACAAATCAACAATCAAACAACGTATTCGGAGAAGTGATGGTATCAAACAATGTGATGGATATACTGCAAAGTAACTTCTGGTGCAAACAGATCATGAATTCCAAATATGGATCACAAAGAGTGATACCCTTTTGTTGTTGAATCAAATATTCTTTGTTTTTGACAAGCCAGCAGCATTCTTTCTCAGCATCACAGTTATTTTTAAAGCAGTTGCACCAAACTAATAGGTTATATTGCCGTATTATACTTTCCCAGCCTCTTTGCAGCTCCACAACTGGAAGGAATATAGAATACATTCCAGTCATGTATAGATCAATGTGGCCAGGATAGGAAGCTCCTGGTTTTCTACCAGATTCTTCAAAGTAAAATAAAAACCTGAAGTGAAATGAGTGTGTTATAAACATAATATGCATAACAAAAGCAGATTCAAAGTATGTGAATATGATGAGCGATGTAAGGTTATAAAACATAAATGATGAATGCAAGTAGTAGCAAAATCAAAATAGCTTTATTAAATCTCCAAAAAAATTATAATCTATTTATATAAATTATTATCTTATTGTATAATTATAAATTATACATCTCAATTGTCTGCTAAAATCTTGTATTATATTCAAAGACTTTCTCTGGCATCAAAACTCCAGGCAGTAAAACAGCTTTTCATCTCTTCCAAAATTATACAACTGTGCATCAATAAAAGGCAGTGTTCATTAACGCTGTGGGACAAGTGGCTGCACAATGCATCAAAGCACAAAGGTTCTCCTTTTTGGTTCACACACTTCCGCTCCATTTGACACTTTACCAATGGAATGCCTTACTTCAAGCTCCAAGATTCTGAACTCCAGCAACTCATTCTGGTCTTTTGCATCTTGCACCTCATTCTGCAGTCTGAGTTCTTCAAGTTCCAACTTATGAATCTGAAGGAAAATTAGAAGCACATATAAATAATTTGGAACCTATCTAATGCAGGTTACATTAATTCTTTATTCACCAAATGTGACACTATGAAAATTTAAGGGGATTTCCCTGCACATAATCACAGTAATAATAATAATCAACGGTCTTCAGGATTTTGAAGCATGAATCTCCAGCCTGATTATGCAGCTCTTATAAAGCTGGAAAATCTAGTTCAATGATAACCCAGAACTTTAATGAAATCTGATATAACTGAATTTCTATGACCTTTGATGGAATTTTAAAAAACATTCTGTTAGAGGGAAAATCATTCACAGTTTGGAAAATTTGTTGGAGCCTTTGAAGTGACAACAGCAATTCATACCACTTTTTTAAAAATTCAGTATGATTTCCCTTAAACTTACCAAGACACTGATCAGTGTGCACCAATAAAATGAGTAAAAGATTCACAATAGACACTTGGAATCTGTTTTCAGTCACAAAAATAAGGTTGATTTTGAAGCTTTCATCTCTGACTTTGAACCTATGGTCTGCAGTACATGTATGTCTATATGCTGCTATATCACATCACTATCCAATTATTCTTGGTTGGAAAATCTTCCAAGGATCATTCAAGAGAAATAATTAAAAATACTTTGACATAAAACAGTATTTCATTCATTCACCATAAATTGAAAAAAATATTACATTTAAGTTCAGTTGTTATTAACTCGAAAAAGAACACAAGCAGGTTTTCAACAACATATGTTTCAAAGAGTGCCATAAGCCTGCCTGATGCTCAGAAGATAACACATAAAAGACTCAAATTCAATGCCTTCACACAGCTTGTAATGACAGCTGGGGAAAATAGATCTATGGCACTGTAGAAGATTTTGGGGATAGATGTCACAGCAATCAGAATAAGGAAACTGAACTATCAATTAATTGATCAGATTAATCATACCAGAGAAGCCTTAGAATTTAAATTCAACCAGTTAAATAATTTGTAACGTTAAAGAAAACATGCTTCAGTAATGGTAATCATGAAGACAGTCATAAAAATTTATGTGGTCCACTGACGTTTTTCAAGGGAAAAATTTGTTACCTTCTGCAAGGCATGGTCATTATGTGACTCTGGCCCCTCAGGAATATAATTGACTCTAGAATGGTTTGGTAAGTCATTCAGTTGCTTCCTAACTGCTAGTTGACTTGGAATAAGAACCTTTATCCTCTTAAGAACAAGAAACATTGGCTTTGATCATTTTGGGTACATCCTGAAAACTGACTGCACAAAGCAGCACAAAATGATATTCCCAGACACATAAAGAGACTTCAGATACTGAAAATGTTAAATAACACACACAAAATACTGGAGCAAATCAGCAGGTCACACAGCATCTGTGGAGGGAAATAACCAGTTGACACTTCGGGCCAAGACTCTTCAGCAGGGCTAGAAAGAAATGGGGCAGAAGCTAGGATAAGAAGGGGGGAATGCAAACTGCTAGGTGACGGGTGAAACCGGTTGCAGGGGAAGGTGAGAGGTTGGGGATTATGTAAGAAGCTGAGAGACAATAGATGGAAGAAGGCCTGTGAGGAAAATAATAGGAGAGGATGGAATAAAAGGAAGGAGGAAGAGAACTAGATAGAGGTGATGGGCAAGTCATGAGGCTGGGGGATGAGAAGAGAGGGAGTGAGGTGATAACCAGAATGGAATGGCTGAAGAGAGAAAATGACGAGGGGAAAGGTGGGGGGAGAGGAAAGGAGAAATTATCAGAAGTTGGAGAATTCAATGTTCATGATATCAGGTTAGAGCCTACCTAAATTTATTTATTTATTATTTATTTCACAATACAGTGCAGAGCAGGCCTATCAAGCCATGCCACCCAAGCAACTCTGGCAGAAGATGCCTGCAACCCCACAGTAGGCAGGAAATTCATCCCACACTTGCTCATATGTACACATCAGTCAGTCAATGTAATCTGAAGAGGATCAGTGACAATTGCAAACCATCAAGAAGTGAGACCTCCATAAGAAAAACACTAAAATGGCTCATATAAGCAACTGTTCGCTATTGACAAGCTATCTTATTTCAATCAACCATGATTCTCAATGGTTTTCACGCCATTTCCAATCATTAATTCTGTCAGTCGCAATTCTGCTAATTGTCTGCACAAGAGATTAAGCAAGGGCTGGAGTGAAAAGTGTACAATTAATGAAATGTGTGAAAATACTATTATTATTATATTTCTTACCTTCTCAACCAGTTCCTGGTTGCTTCTAAAAAGTAACTGTTTATCTTCCACCCATTTTGAATCCTAAAATATACAGAATAGCAAGAAACAAGAAAAAAATGCATTAAAAAATTAAAGTACAACAAATCAAAATCTTAAAAGATGAGCTGTATTTAACTGTGGGTGCAAACAAAGAAATATTTGAAAAATCTATGATCGTTTTATTTTGTAAAAAAGTTCCCTGAAATACAAACAGGTTTAAATTGAACTGCACGATACTGACATGCAAAATTTAAACAATTCTTTGAGAGAAATATATATTTTGACTGTTATCTGCACAAAAGAATTATCACGTTATTGTTACCTCTTGCCCAGTTGAATTTATTGTAGTTAATGAAACTGTGCACATAGTATGCTATAGTATGACAATATGTATACATTTGTGTTTGTGACCAAAGACATTATTTCTATTTCTTGAGCTAAAACATAAGAATGGCAGCAGCCAATGCAATTTCATGAAAGAACAGAGCATGCTAATATTACACAGCACAACTTCTTTACAGAAGGTCTGAATGAATGAGAGAAAACCTGTTTTTCAAAGCTGTATCCCAAATGCAGTCTCTTTGTTGATCTAACTGGGCATTGCAATCACAAGAAATTTATTTTTTAACCATGACATGCAAACTCCATATTTGAAAGTTGGTTTTATGCAGGTCAAAACTTCTTCCTTTTTGTATTTTGTTTGAGCTGAATAAGCCTGGATAGATGAAGTTACAAAGAAGAGCAAAGCATTATGAAATACAACCAGTGAAGCTATCCAGGGTCTGCAGTCACTAAAAGTAAAACTGATTTTAATTTATCGAAGAAAAGAACAGAGGGGAACTTTAATCAGTGAAGGTATTCTTTCTACATATTGATTCTTTTCAAAGTTTCAATAAAGAGTTTTACTTACACTTCCAAATAAACAGAAGGAGAATTTTGGAAGTATGTGGGTGGTGAGGAAGGTAGAGGGGGAGAAACACAATACATAAACTAAAATAGTTTAACACATACTCAAAATAAAATTACAAGGCAAACCAAAATATTGTATTAATGCAGAATAAGAAAACTACAACTAATTCAATAAAGTTAGAAAAATGTAAGAATTTCAAACTGCAACTTAATAAATAATGATTAGTTTAAAATTGCTTGATATGTTTTCAATGATTTAGGGAATAGACCCCAGAAAATAAGGAATAGGCAAAACCACTTCACATCTTGTATTGGATTGCTACATTCCATTTGTTGTTCATTCCACACTGGTAACCTGCTACGGAGGTAACTGCCATTACTGAACACCAAGTGTCCAGGAATGGTCACCCATTATCCATGATTTTGTCTGGGATTCACATCATTCATACTGTTGGCACCTCCACATTCTCACATGAGAGCTGTTGCAAGGTCCCAGTGTATTAACTAAATAGATCTATGAAACCTATATACATTAAAATGTTTATCTACTTCTGTCACTAGACACGCATTGACCATGGGCTGGAGGAGTGGAAGGATTTTACACCCTGTTTTGGGCATGAATTTTAGAGGTCAATTACCCTTCATTGTTACGACTGCATAACATTCCTAAACAATGATATACTTCTTATATGATCATCAAATTTAATTTGCTGCTGCTCCTGTGGAGCACTTTGAAAGGTGCTTATGCACGGACGGTTCTTATTTTATTTTATTTAATTTTTAAATTTATTTTATTTAGAGATACAGCATAGAACAGGCCTTTCCGGCCCAACACACCACGCTGCCCAGCAACCCACCTATTTAATGCTAATCTAATCACAGGATTAATTTACAATGACCAGATCTACCAACTGGTACATCTTTAGACTGTGGGAGGAAACCAGAGCACAGGAAACCTGGAGTATACCCATGCAGTCATGGGGAGAAAGTACAAACTCCTTGGAGACAGTACCAGAATTTAACTCCGAATTCCGATGACTCCTAGCTGTATTAGCGTTGTGCTAACTGCTAAGCTACCATGGAACAACAGGCACTCTTGCATTATAAAACTTGGCAATTGTAACATGCACACTTACTGTATATTGCCCCTCAAAGCAGAAACAATCATTTCTCTTTTGGGAGAACCAATAAATCTAGCACATATATATTGAATGGCAAGACCCTTAAGAGTACTAAGGAACAGATGGGCCTTGGTGTACAACTTCAAGGATACCAGTAGTTGGCAGCACAGGGAGATAAAATAGTGATAAAAGCTTATGGGATACTTGTCTTTGTTTGTCTGAGCAGGGAGGTAATACTACTACTATTATAATATATTGCATAAACCGCAGCTAAAGTGGAGTGTAGTGTGCAGAGATTATCCAGGATGCTGCATACAATGGAGTACTTCAGCTCTGATGAGAAACTGCCTAGATTAGACAGTAAGAAATATTTCACAGTAATAGGGGTGGTTGTAATGGAAGGTATAGGTTTAAGATAAGGGGTAAGAGGTTTTGATGGGAGACAAGAAAGAGTTTTCTTCACCCAGACGAAGGGTAGAATCTGCAGTGTACGGCCTGGGGGTGGTGCATGCAACTATTCTCACAACATTTAAGTTGCATTTAGGCAAACACTTTGATGCCCTCCAATGCCCAGGTCAAGAGAGGCTATCAGCTGGAAAATCAGGCTAGCATAGATGGGTGCCAGACAGCATGCAGATATTTGATGGGCTCAGACAGAATCGGGTTTAATATCACTGGCATATGTTGTGAAATTTATTAACTTTGTAGTAGTAATACAATGCAATGCGTAGTAATAGAGAAAAACCTGATTTACAGTAAGTCTATCCATATTAAACAGTTAAAGTAAATAAGGAGAGCAAAAAAATAGAAATTAAAAACTCATGAGATAGTGTTCATGGGTTCAATGCCCATTCAGAAATCTGATGGCAGAAGGAAATGAGCTGTTTCTGAATTGTTGAGTGTGGGAATCAGGCTTCTGTACGTTCTCCCTGATGGTAGCAATGAGAAGAGGGCATGTCCTGGGTGATGAGAATCCTTAGTGATGGACGCTGCCTTTTTGATTTGGACTTGTTTCTGTATAGTATGAATCTGTGATTCTATGATGAAGCACATGTGAGACTGCACTGATGGCAATGGATCATTACATTCTTGACACTGTCAACAAAATAGACATCACATCCAGCTTTTGTCCAAGCCTCAAAACGGACAAATAAGGGATGACCTTCTTACAGATAAGTATACAGTACCTTTGCCTGGTGTACTGAGAAAGTAAACAGAGTGTGCTGTGGTACATCATACAAGTTTATACCTAATTTGCCCCAGTTCTGACTTAACAAAATCACTGTGCAGGTGAGAGAGGGATCAAGAAATAAAATCAGGAATCTAGTTCACCACATGTCCTTGCTATATCCTCACTGGATAGAGTTCAGTATTATCAGAGTGCCATTGCCTCCCTACATTTTTGTAACTGCGGAACACTTCTATTCCTTGATTCGTGCCATTATTAACATCCTACACTTTTTCAAAATGCAAGTTATATTTCACCAAATAATTTCTCTACTTAACCAGTTCCCCCTCATTTATAAGGACATTCCCTCAATGTAGATTTGAGTGGGACAGAGTTTTGTTTTTGGCCACTTGCTCAACATGAGCACACACAGTCGACGTCATGTGTTTTAGGACATTTTCATGATTCAGTTCCATTGATGTCAGTGCCACGCATTTGCATATAATACTGGTCTATTTTTCCCAGGTAATGAACAACCCCTTATCAACAGCTGTTCTATACATAATGTTTACCCTTCACCTTGCTTAGAAATGATTCAAATTATGTCACCTATACAAATGACCAAAGCACTTGACATTATCAAATGATCTGCAATATAAGTCAAGAACTTTAATCTACAACCTGTCAACCAAACATACTAAATACAAGACAGTGTCCCACTTAGGCATTTACTATTTATTAAGTATCTCTTTTCCTAAATTTTATTTGAAAAGGAATGTAGAGTAACAAAGGGAAACCAAAAATAATAAGCAGCCACAATTCCTGGGCTTACTTTAAAAATCATTGTTACTAGAAATTCTCAGAGAGCTGAACATCACAGAAACAGGTCTTTGAGCTCATCATGTTTGGTTTCTCTGCACCAAACATCAAGCACCGATTTGCACTAATCACATTTTATTGTCCCCATCTACCCATCAACTAAGGGCAACTTACAGCGTCTAATCCACAAATCCTTTACGTATAGAAGGAAACCAGATATTCAGGAGACAACCCAAGCAGTCTCGGGGAAAATGACAGGCAGGATCAAAGGTCAGGGTTGAATCCAACTCGAAGAATACTAAAAGGCAGCAGCTTTATCAGCTCACTGCAAAGTTCAAATGAAATCTATTATTAAAGTACGTTTATGTCACTACATATTAACTAAAGAATAACCCTAACCCTAATGGATTTACAAGAAAAAATACAATAAAATGCTATGAAAAACTATGCATAAACATACGAAGACCAAGAAGTAACCAATGTGAAAAGAAGCCAAACTGCAAATAAAAATAACATGAGTTGTACCTCTGAGCACCCTACTCAGTATCAGGGTTAACAAGACAAGGATGGTTGAAACAAATTAATTTAATTTTACAGCTTTGAAACTGATCTGAACAGAAACCAGGGAGGTTGAGGCTGACACTGATATATCTGCATTCAACAAAACTCATCAGTGGCCAAAACCTTCACTCCCAGAAGCTAAACGGCCATTCTGGAGCCCGGGTGTGACATCACTAACAAAAGGAAAGTGTTCATTAATAAGCAAGGGAAGCAGAATAAGGACAGAGGCTAAATGTGTTTTTAGAAATTAACAAAATAATTTAGCTTCTTTTGTATAATTTGTCAGAATTCGTTCTCTGAAGTATGTTCAGCTGTGATGTATGCAATTACACCTATTATGATTTTGGGAAAGATGAAGCTGTGTTTAGTAAAAGGAAGGTGCAGATTTCATAAAGTCTCCAAGCAAGTTGAGACCTGTAGTTCATGAAAAATTAACTAAGAATGCCAATAGTACTACAGCCACTTCCATGTGGTATTGATCAGAGCCTTTTACCTGTCCTTTCTCTGCCAGGGATTTTTCCAGATCTTCAATTTTAGCTTGACAGCGAAAAAGATCAGCTTGAAGTTGTTCACGAGTCTGTTAAAATACAATTGCAAATTTTTATAGAAATTTACAGTATAAAATTAAGCTATTTGGTAAATAGGTATTCCTTTTTATTTGCCACTGGAGCAATAATAATCCCAGTCCCACCACTCCCTTACAATGTTATTCATTCTTCCTCCAGAGAAAGCAATGGCTTTACTTCCTCAGAAGATATTCTCTGCTTTAATATCTCACCTAACACAGGTGCCTTCTAACCTCGCTTTGCACCAATTCAGAAGTGACACACTACAATAGACTTCATTTCCACTACAATGGACTTTGCTTTGCTTGCTTGTCCTAATTCTGTTCTTTCCTGTATAATTTTGTACAATTTATGTTGTTAACTTACCTTTTGTCTTGTGAATGTTTAGTATCTGATGCTACATGCTTGGGATGCTGCTGCAAGTACTTGTGAATTCATGTACACAAAAAAAACTCAGCTTTAAATTTAAAGGGGACCTGGGGGGAATGTTTTTTTTCTTACACAAGAATGGTTGATAAATGGAACTCTCTTCTGGAGGAGATGGGGATATTTAGATAGGCACATGAATAGGAAACGTATGAAGGACACAGACCTAACACAGGCAAATTGGATTAGTGCAGATGGGCAAAAAAATAGTAGTGCATGGAGGTGGTGTGCTGAAAGACTTTTTCTGTGCTCTATCACTGAATGCATCAATGCACTTTCACAGGCTTATTTGTTTCTGGAATGACTGGTACTTTCACTGTATTTCCTGCAGGTTCATGTCATCATAGAGGGTATCCTCACATCAGCCATTCCAGTCTGGTTTGGTGCAGCGCCCTCTCACAACATATGGGAACTACAGTGAACTGTTAGGTCAACAGATCATAGGCTACAGTCTACCATCTCTGCAGGGCTCATATGTGCCCAGGACAAAGAAGTGGGCAGGAAAGTCATTACAGACATTACCCATCCTGCAAACTAACATTTCCATAAGCTCCCTTCTGGAAAGGGCTATAGGACTATTAAAACAAAATGTTCACACTATCCTAAAAGCTTCTTCCTCCAGACAGTTAATTGGATCAACCATTCTAATTGGCCTGTCACTGCATGGTAGACACTTCAATTCACTTTTTATAATGCTGATTACTTTGTAAATACATGTAAATTATACTTTGGAGCGTAGAAGGTTGAGGGGGACTTGACAGAGGTATTTAAAATTATGAGGGGATAGATAGAATTGATGTGGATAGGCTTTTTCCAATGAGAGTAGGGGAGGTTCAAACAAGGGGACATGAGTTGAGAGTTAAGGGGCAAAAGTTTAGGGGTAACACGAGGGGGAACTTCTTTACTCGAGAGTGGTAGCTGTGTGGAATGAGCTTCCAGTAGAAGTGGTAGAGGCAGGTTGGATTTTGTCATTAAAAAAAAAAAATTGGATAGGTATTTGGACTGGAAAGGAATGGAGGGTTATGGGCTGAGTGCAGGTCGGTGGGACTAGGTGAGAGTAAGTGTTCGGCATGGACTAGGAGGGCCAAGATGGCCTGTTTCCGCACAGTAATTGTTATATAGTTATATGGTTATATATGCTGGCGTTTATATATTTTATGCACATTTTATTACAAACCCATTCTTTACCCTCTAACTTAATTTTTACATAATTCAGCATTCTTCATAATTGTTGAATGTTGCTTTTTATTGTAAGTCACGCGTGACCAACACACCACAGCAAAATTCTAAGAGATATCAATATACAGTATAAGGCAAATTAAGTGCATCCTAGATGTTAAAAAAGATCTAAGTTTTCTGGATTTATTTGTGCTGGGTGGTTTGAGTGATGTGACGTAGCTGAAAGTAAATCTTAAACCCATGTTATGCTAAGAAGGGAGAAGGGTTGGAAAATGAAGACAGAGAGCTTCTGATGAAACAGCATCTCTCCAAGACATTTCTGCCTCTGTACCCTACCCGGGTTTCTCGCTCCACATCTAGTGTCCCACCAACTTGTTCCTGAAGCAGTGCATAAGCTCTCTGAAGAGCCTGATATTCTTGAGTAAGCTGGCGAAACCTCAGTTCGGACTCTTCTCTGTTTAGGACCTAGAAAAGAAGAAAAAAAGAAATGCAGGAACTGGGTTTGTTAATTTTTAATTGAAATCAAAACTTGCAAATTTTTTGGTTCAAGTATGCAATTCACCAACTCTTCTGAAGCAAATGGAAATGAAGAAAAAGAGTGCAGCTGCTGAAAATCTGAAATAAAAAGCAGAAAATGATAGAAAATTCTCAGTCACCATCTCTGCTACCTAGACCAACTGATTTTTCTCTTTCTCACGTCTAATGACGACACACTCATCTAAAATATTAATTATCTTTTTCCCAGACACTGCCAAGATGTGCTCATATTTTTCAGCATTTTTTGATTTACCGTCTTTATATCAGGATAGCTCATTTTTTCTTATCCTTCTAGCCTGCCAAGGAGGTTTCAGAATATGTTACAGAAACCCTAGAAACTTGGTCTGTTGCAACTGCCCCCATTAAGCTATCTTGACCCATCCTATAATAAACATTCCTTTTATTCAAACTTTCCTCCCCATCTTCTCACTTACTCATAACTAACTTGTATCTTTTTATGTCCCCAGTGATGACAAAAAAATCACAGACCTGAAGTAACATCTCTTTCCCATATTTAATATTAAAAAAACAATTTGGGAGAAAGTCGTTAAGAAGGCATATGGTGTGTTGGCTTTTATCAACCATGGGATTGAGTTCAAGAGCTGTGAGGTAATGTTAGACATCTATAAGACCTTAGTCAGACCCCATTTGAAGTACTGTGTTCAGTTCTAGTCACCTCACTACAGGAAGGACGTGGATAATATAGAGAGAGTGCAGAGGAGATTTACAAGGATGTTGCCTCGATTGGAGGGTGTACCTTTTGAGAATAGGTTGAGTAAATTTGGCCTTTTCTCCTTGGAGTGACGGAGGATGAGAGTTGACCTGACAGAGGTGTAAAAGATGATAAGGGGCATTGATCGTGTGGATAGCCAGAGGCTTTTTCCCAGGGCTGAAATAGCTAACACAAGGGGGCATAGTTTTTAGGTGCTTGTAAACAGGTACCGAGGGGATGTCAGGGGTAAGTTTTTTCACACAGGGAGTGGTGTGTGTGTGGAATGCACTGCCGGTGGCGGAAGCGGATACAATAGGGTCTTTTAAGAGCCTCTTGCATAGGTACATGGAGCTTAGAAATATAGAGGACTATGTGCTAGGGAAATTCTAGGCAGTTTATGAGTAGGCTGTATGGTCAGCACAATATTGTGGGTCGAAGGCCCTGTAATGTATTGTAGATTTCTATGTTATTTTAGTTTGACTCTCTTGTCTTTGCACCTAATCATTTTCTACAACTGAGTTTTCCACCATTAATGTGTATCACGTCATTCTTTGTCAAATCAGGAAATCAGCTACGTGGCAGTTTCAGGAAATCCTGAGCTTCATGGAACCCATCAAGATTTCTTTAAGTACAACACACTGGAGGAACTCAGCAGGTTGGGCAGTATCCGTGGAAACGAACAGTCAAAGTTTCAGGCCGAGACAAATCGTCAGGACTGAAGAGGGAGGGGGCAGAGACCTGTTGAGGCTGTCCGACCTGTTGAGTTCCTCTTGTTGAGGACCTCAGTGTGTTGTACGTGTTGCTTTGACCACAGCATCTGCAATGTACTTTGTATTTAAGATTTCTTTAAGGTTCTTCAGGTTATCCTGATCCCACGCACCCTTAGTAACAAGTGCAAAACATGTAATAGTGATTAGCTTTTGTATTCCTCTTCCAAATTTATGTTTCTCTAACTCCATATTTTCAGCTAGAGAGACATCTGACCTATAGTGCAAGTCCAAGCTTACTTGGAATAAATCAAATTCAAGTTCATGTTCAAATTTATTGTCATTTGACTACCTATATACAACCAAAGCAAACAATATTCTTCATGTCCTCAGTGCACCCAAACTGTTGTTGTCAATTTTTTCCAAATCACCAGCACTATTGTTGGCCGAGTTAAGAGAGTGGATTGGGGGAGGTGGTTTGGCTAAATTTCAAACCCCAGGTGGGCTGTAAAACTCGTAAATTTTTTTAAAAGTTAAGAATATTTCTGAAATATTATCTACATATTAACCGGGACACATCAGAACCAGTACATTTTGGCCAAATTAAGAGGCCACTCTGATTTGCCAGTTTCATGGAAATAATTAAAAGTAAAGAAAAAAGTACACAAACTACTGTTTGACTGAGTAACAATGTATGTATTTAAATGAAATACTGAACAACTTAGAACACTACCAATAACCCCGCAGTAACACAAGACTGTGCATTAGTACCTAATTGTTATCAATGGAGGAATTTATCTGCCAGATTCTGTTGATTGTAAATGGACAATATCAACACAGACGCCTGGTGCAGATAACTGACTGCCTTCATACAATGCATCAGACAATTGCATCCTCCAAATCTTCATTTTCATTGTAACATGCAAAATGATTGTCAATAGCTTCAAATTTCCTAACTTATTGAAGTTATGGAATTATTTCATTTTCATTCCCAACTGTTTCTGGTATTTCCAAGGCTGAATGCTAGAAACTGCGGCGAGCAAAACCCTTCTGAATTTTCTCTCTGCTTATTCACGCCAACTATCAGTGACAAAAATCACTGCTTTTTGAACTGAGAAGTATGCAACTGACACTATTTAAAAGCTGATTTACTCTAAGCACGGTGTGGCATCTCAAAGCCACACAAGTGCACGTGACTGGCTGATGAAGGGTCTCAGCCCAAAATGTTGACTATACTCTTTTCCATAGATGCTGCTTGGCCTGCTGAAATCCTCCAGCATTTTCCATGTGCTGCTTGGAGTTCCAGCACCTGCATACATTCTCTTGTTAGTTAAAAACTGTTTGGCAACAGTCTCCTGCCCCAATTAAGCAGTGTAGTGTCCCAAATAATTGAAAACTGGGAAATCCTGTATATTTTCTTGATTTAGCTCTTGAACTTTACGAGCTGTCTCAAATAAGTGGCGTGATTAACCAACAGCCCAATTAACCAGAATCCAATGTCTGTGTCTGTACAGCCCTTTCAATATTAATTGGGGCACTGTGTCTGTTGATCCATGTCCCAGGTAAATAAAAGATGAACGATTTATGTTCCCAGGCACTTTGTGTGTATGCCTCTCATTGTTTCCTGTCCCACACTACTCCTAATATGTATAAAATAAACACCATGTTTACCATTTAGTGGGCATGACATAATGATGATCAATGAGAAAAGTTGATTGGCAAGATATGAGGCAAGCAAAAGAGCAGATTTGAAGCCAATGTGGTGGCATACACCAGCAAAAATGATGAACCAGTTCTCCCCAAGATCAGGAGCAGTATGTTATTCACATCATTACTTCCGAGTTGAACCCTCTCATATTTATAATTACACTTACAACTTCCCCCATCTCCACCTCCATCTCAACAGCCAGCTCAAGTGGCCAATCACATGTTAATAAGACTGAGTAGTCTAATTACTTCACTGCTCTTCTGTCAGGTTTATTTCAAATTTAATCAGCTGCATCAAAAATTTCTCAGCCCTCTTAGAACAGCATTGGCTGTATCCTGAGTGGAACAGCGAGGCAAGAAAAATAGAAAATGGCAAACAGTATTCTAGATATCCTCAATGTCGTCACATCAGGCTGCACAGAAGTCTCCTCAGAACAATAAAGATAGCCAGCACCTTTGGGGTAAGTATGATGTACAACCCTGGTGTCTGCACAGGCACTAGAACAAATGTGCAGCTTCCTGAAGAGTCAGAAGAGATAAGAACTACCTGGAATGCCTTCTGCTGTCTCAACGTGACGAAAAGGACCACAACAGCAGAGACCTATAAATGAAGTCTACAAATTTGATCCACTCAACTAAGAAAGCATAAAGTAGCATTGGAGACAGTCCAAAAGAGATTCATCAGGCTAATTCCTGGATGAGGATGAGCCAAGAGAGCCTGGGCAATTTATGTCTGTATTAATTTTTGCTTAGAATGAAGGGTGAAGTTATTCGAACATAGATATAAGATCCTAAAGAGGCTTGACGGAATTAATGCCAAGATGTTTTCTTCAGTGGAAGAATCACAAACAATAAGATGTAGCTACAAAATTCACTGAGATGCATAGAAGTTTCTTCTCTGGAATTCAGAGGATGGTGAGGGTCAGATTATTAGATATATTTAAAGTGAAAAATAAATTCTTCAAAAATCGAGGAATTGAGGATTGTGAGGAAGTGGCACAGAAGAGAAGTTGAGGTCAGGGAAGATGATCCATAATCTAACTGTATGGTGGAGCAGGTTTGAGTGGCGTGAAGATCTACTCCTGCTCCAATTTTCTATTGATCATGTGTCCTTGTGAGTGATTGGGAACTCCTCAAATAGATTTAATGATATTGCTGAGCTTTCCACTGATTCCACCAATGGAAAGAATGCAAAAGGCAAAATATTTTCAAGCACTTGGAAGGAAGAAGGCATCTGTAAAGAGCAGAGTTTCTCTCAGAGTCTTTAATGTTTTCAATTGTTCACAAATATTGTTATGTATTTCCAGCACTTTCTGCCTTAGTCTAGTAATTTGTACTGCTTTTAAGCATGTACAGTTGTCAATCAGAGATCTTTTCTTTGTTAAGCTAAGTGGTAAACCTATTGGCAATGCAAATACATAATGAAGTTTAATTCATTTTTAAAAACCTTTAGAGGCCAACATTCAATCCAATTGACTGCTGACTGCAGTTTAGTATCCATTCAATTCCAGCTAGATGTCCAGACAAACACAACAAATTCACTCACCTCTTCCAATTCTTCTTCCGGAGTTGCTGGTGTCCTATCAGTTGTACACGAGGCTAATGAAGAGGTTTCTGAATCTACTGATTCTTCATCAAATCCAAAAAATGTCTCTACAACATGCCTCTGAAAAAGAAGAAAATAAAACATGAGAAAAGTTTACTCATTCGCAAGGTGCTCCCGAGCATCACTAATTAGGTTGCACAGTCCTTCAACTCTCCTTTGTGTTCCTTTACTCAAAATCAATACATTGTAGAGCAAGTAATGTCAGGCAATTTGTCTCGTTACTTAGCTCAGAAGTAGTTTTAGTAGAGCTGTTGGGGTGTAATCGTTTGCTAATGGATAAAATATATTCTTGAGAAAGGAAGATGTCAGCGATGAGATATTAAATGGGTTTCACAACAGACAACAATGAAAGTGAATGTTTTGAGTAGCCTCTTTGAACAGTTTTTTTCACGATGTATTATAAAGGTGAGGAATACAATGATTATTTAACTACATCATATTTCAGATTATGCAGAGGCATTTCAAAACTTACCTGAATACCACTTCATCTAGAGTAACTATTAAAGTGTCCAATCATTTTAGAAATAATTTTATTTAAAAAAAATCATTTGTGCAAAACTTTTAAGTTGATCCTAAATAGACTGAATACATAATATTACACCCCATATAAAACTTCCCGTCACATATTCTGGTATTCTCACTCCAAGTGCAAATGAGCCTCCAAATATCTCTAGAAATGAGCAGATAACATTTGAACAACACATTTGGTTTACCATTACATGCTTTTGGTTGAATGATTCTGAACAGTCAGAGGTCTAAAAGTACCAGCCTAGCTTCACAACAGTGAGAACACACCCGTATGAACAGAATGGTAAAGCCATCATTATGAACAGCATTAAAAATAATTCTAGCAACTATCTCCTGGCCGTAAGCAGTACTTGAAAACCTGACAAGTTCAGAACTGATAAATGCATCAGTGAAGTTGTTCTTTACATTTAACAAGTGGTATACTTGGCCTCTCAAGAGGCCAAGAGAGGATTATTGTTCCCTTTGTTCTACATGAAAAATTAAAAGCAATTTCATATATTTTTAATGAACTGGTTGTACACTATGCCACAGGAATTTATAAGCTGTGCTCTCTCAAAGGCTTTGAGCTTTGTCAGATAGTCAAATAATGATTTATCTCTACTTGACCCCTTCATTATATGAAACAGAGAAAGCCTCGTATTTCAGAATGAAAACCGAAAAGTCTAGAAATCTATTGTGTGATACGTTTCTAACATTTCTTTACAGGATATAAGCAGCACAGCCAAATTCTGGTTGCGATGAAAATATAATTGTACCATTTTCTACAGTATGAGAGATTCTGCACATGCTGGAAATCCAGAGCAAAGTCACACAAAATTCTAGAGGAACTCAGCCGTTGAGGCAGCATCTATGGAGAGGAAAACTAATTCAACGTTTTGGGCAGAGACCCCTTATCAGGACTGACCTGCTGAGTTCCTCCAGCATTTTGTGGATGGTACTTTTTGTTGACTCATTGTAGAGCCTATAAGATATAGGAGCAGAACTAGGCCATTTTGCCCATCGAGACCATCATGGCTGATCCAACTTTCCTCTCAGCCACAATCTCTGCCTTCCTCTCCACATCCTTTCATGCTCTGATCAATCAAGAATCTATCAAGCTCTGCATTAAATGTACATAGAAACTCGGCCTCCACCGCTACCTCCAGTCAAGAATTCCACAGATCCACCACTCTCTGGCTAAAGAAATTCCTCCTCATCGGTTTCAGATGGAGTCCTCACAACATATTAGATAGGAAATTATAGGAGTTTGTCTCAATAATTATGAGCCAAGGACAATAGCTTGAAGATCCTTACTGCTGCAGTCCTTCTCTATGGCTGAGGTTTTGGAGTTGGGACATGCTATAGCAGCATATCCGACACCTCAGAACTGGGTGGAAAACAATCTAACCTTGATTATGAGGGGCTGCCTAAAAAAGAGGGAAAGCAGCATGCTATCACTATAATACGGTGTGCTATAGCACGTGTTTCTTGGCAAAATCCTTCAAAAGCATGACTCGTTGTTTGTTTCATATTAGAGTAGCAGCCCGAACCTGAGGCACAAAAGAAAGGTTAGGGTGGGGGAGAAAAAATTGTTGGGCATCCAGCAAAGGATAATTGGTAATACAGTCCAGCTGTTTTCACTTAAAGGCAAATTGAGAAAACATGAACGATATCTGAGTTTTACATTTTGATGTCCTGGAGATTCTGGTCCAGGTGAATGGAAAGATGCTCCATGAGCCGGCATGACAACAATGTTCAGGCTTCATCAGTTAAATCAGTCAATCTTCTCTCCCACCTTCACCAACAGAATGTTTCCTTCAACTTAACAACTTAAGCAATGACTGAGTGAAATCAGAAGTCAAGTCAAGTCAAGTCAACTTTTATTATCATTTCGACCATAACTGCTGGTACAGTACACAGTAAAAATGAGACAACGTTTCTCAGGACCATGGTTTACATGGCACAGTACAAAAAACTAGACTGAACTACGTAATAAAAAAAAACAGAGAAAGCTACACTAGACTACAGACCTACACTGGACTGCATAAAGTGCACAAAAACAGTGCAGGCATTACAATAAATAATAAACAGGACAGTAGGGCAAGGTGTCAGTCCAGGCTTTGGGTATTGAGGAGTCTGATAGCTTGGGGGAAGAAACTGTTACATAGTCTGATCGTGAGATCCCGAATGCTTCGGAGCCTTTTCCCAGACGGCAGGAGGGAGAAGAGATTGTATGAGGGGTGCATGGGGTCCTTCATAATGCTGTTTGCTTTGCGGATGCAGCGTGTAGTGTAAATGTTCGTGATGGCGGGAAGAGAGACTGCGATGATCTTCTCAGCTGACCTCACTATCCGCTGCAGGGTCTTGCAATCCGAGATGGTGCAATTTCCAAACCAGGCAGTGATGCAGCTGCTCAGGATGCTCTCAATACAACCCCTGTAGAATGTGATGAGGATGGGGGGTGGGAGATGGACTTTCCTCAGCCTTCACAAAAAGTAGAGACGCTGCTGGGCTTTCTTTGCTATGGAGCTGGTGCTGAGGGACCAGGTGAGATTCCCCGTCAGGTGAACACCAAGAAATTTGGTGCTCTTTACGATGTCTACTGAGGAGCCATCGATGTTCAGCGGGGAGTGGTCGCTCTGTGCCCTCCTGAAGTCAACAACCATCTCTTTTGTTTTGTTCACATTAAGAGACAGGTTGTTGGCTCTGCACCAGTCCGTTAGCCACTGCACCTCCTCTCTGTAAGCTGACTCGTTGGTCTTGCTGATGAGACCCACCACGGTCGTGTCATCGGCGAACTTGATGATGTGGTTCGAGCTGTGTGTTGCAGCACAGTCATGGGTCAGCAGAGCGAACAGCAGTGGACTGAGCACGCAACCCTGGGAAGCAAAACTATCAGAGAAGGATCAGACTAGAAATTTCTTCCCCACAGGTAAGGTAGATGAACAGACCAGATACCTTGTAGTGAAATTCTATTATATTGCAAGAACTATGGAGAGACTCAGCTGAAAGTTTAAAACTTCTGTTGAATTGTGCTGTAGTCATTGAAGTTTAAAACAAAGAACCTAGTTTGTCACAAGGTGGATAACCTCTGAAAACCACAATTCACTTCTCTGGAGCAATCTTTGGATCAAAGCGATTTTGCTTCCAGTGTCACCTCTGCTGACAGACTCTGATATAATCTGATCAGGTAGACCTAACAAGACAAATTTCCTTTCCTTAATTCGACTGTAAGAGTGGGATGAAAAATAACAGGAGATATGGTAGGAGTCACAGCTGGATTAAGCAAGATTGCAATTACAATTCCACTCCATACTTAAACTATTTAAGGTTAGTCAATATTGGATTAAAAAGAATACCAGTTTTCTTTTTACAGATTATCTGCATACGTTCACATTCTATGAGCAAGCAGCAATAGATGTTGAATTCCTTTTGTTTCTAATGTAACAGGAAAACTAATGTGTGCCTTGAAGCAAAATATTGAAATACTGTTTATATAATAATAAAGATATATTTACGGCATGATGCATAAATCTCATTTCAATTTTTCCTTGGGAAACCAGACTACAAGCAATAATTACACTATGAAGTCCTTTCAGGCCAAAAGCAATTTATTGTTTTAGTGAACATCAAGAAAGAAACACACTGAATAATAAATCAAAACTAAAGCATATTTACACTTCTATAAAATTGCTAGATTGCATATTTCCATTGAAAAACTGGAAAAGCATGAAATCAAATATTGTTTCCATAATAAAATAAAAGCCCAACATTAAATCATCCAACAAACAAACACAGTTAGGATTATGCTAAATGTCGGCAGTACTCTCAGCAGTTCCAATAATCATATAAACTTCATTAGCTTGGCTCTTGGGATTTTGCCAGCCCACTCAAAGGGTTTTTGAGCCATGCAAGAATAATTAATGTAAACACCGGCTGCAGTTTTCAACAACAAATCCCCTGAAACTAACTTGTTTAACTTATATAACGACTGTAAAGAGTAATTGACCAAAGTGTAAACAACTTAATTAAGATTCAGACCTATATCAGAAAAGTTAAAAAAAATCTACAGTACAAAATATTCCAAATAGCTTCAAAACAAAATAGATTCTTTGAAAAACAATCACACAACAGACAAATTTAAACAACACCAGGTATCTCGAGGCAGACAAAGACAAAAATCAGGTTTAATTTTGGTGCTGAAGCTATGTAGCCTGCAATTTTCCAGAAGGAACAAGAAGAAATAAATGACATTCAAAATAATTCTGAACTCTTTCATTGATTGGACTTACATTTAATTAGGTGTTTTTTTACTTCAATGAGACTAAAATTAGAAAAACAAACAGAGGGGCTGCTAATTTATTTGTCACTTGGTTTACATACTGCATACTGTATATAACAATATCAGCGCATGCTCTCATGAATGCAATATATCAGATATTGTCAGCCAGCAACTGTATTGATTAAAAATATCTAACATCACAGCAGATGTTCTAAAAACTAATGTGTGAATATGGTCAAAATTATAAAATCATTTGAATGGCCAAATACACAAAGTGAGAACTTAATTCGGAAACCACAGGACACATAATTCATATAATATTGAGGAAAATGTTAACTTGTTAAATATCAGAGGTTCTTTATTTCTGCTTACCAAAACATAATTTAATATTTCATGAAAAGTTTAATATCTACCTCCAGAGTGCTAAAGACAACTGTTCAATAATTTTATGTCTAAACTTTCATAGACAGATTCAAGATGGAACGTGTTGGAGTGTGAACGTCCAGCCATATGTAAAAGTCACGTTAGTGAAGAGGCAGTCAGGAAAAGAAAACTGCAGGGAGGGAAAACTGATAAAGCAAAACAAGACAAAAGAAAACAATCCTATGCTGAGTCATGTAGTGAGGATTCAGCTCAGTGATGAGTTCAGGGAATTAAATTACAGTGAACAACTAGGGACTTGAAGCTGAAATCTCAGCTCTGTTCTCCACAGTTTAATAGTGCCAAATGCTTTTCTCCCCTACACAAAAGGTATCTTTTATGAAGTATATTTTTGATAGGAAAAAGAAGAAGAGTATGTTATTTCACAAAAGTTGGCATGTCATAGGGTTATTCATACTTCTAACATACACATACATCCAACTTCCTTCCTACATTTACCTAGCAGTGTTAAAATGGCTTTATAGATTAGATATACAATTACAGTAATATAATGGCCTATGAAATTAACCCATGAATGCTTATTATATTGCTTTGACATGCTCACCTAGGCTAGGATAATAAAATGTAGACTAGTTTGTTCTCAGCAAATTGACATTGCCTGTAACGCCATTGGCAGGTGGGCCATAGAAAAACATCACAATTTATATATTAATATAATGAATAATTCCTGTTGATTTTGAGTATGTGTACAACTTTTTGACTAATGATTTTGTCACCCCCTCCTTACGTTTTTAAGGCCAGATGCAACATTTTGATTGCCATTAATTTAATCTTATTTGTTTAAAATCAGAATAATATGCATTGGTGAATGTGCTTTAATCTGAATTTTGCAGGCATCATATTGAGAGATGCCAGTATTGAAAATGAAGTGTTGAGTGTCAGTAGTAATTGTTCTCATCAGATAGCATGATTAAAAGATACAATGCGGTAAACCATAAACGTAACACAACTCTGGTTTCCCATATCAGCAAACAGGGCTATTCTGCTGGTTTACAGTTTGTAAAGGCACATAGGGAAATTAAGCATCCCTTCTCCTGAACTTCTGCATCACAAGTGCACTCTCTGAAAAGTTAATGGCAAGTATGCCCTGGCCAACTACAACTTTTGGCAACAAAACTTGCACTGCAGTGGACTTCAACATCCAACAGACAAAAGGAATCATGTCTCACTTCTCTAAAATAGGTTAACAAGTCTATATGTCAGAAACAAAAGGCTACCTCAATGTAGCTCAACCATTTTGAGCTCAGACTGACAGTATCAGCATTCATACTGATGATTAACTTAGATCTTGGTCTCATTTTAACCTCCTCATTCCAGGTATTAGCTGTCAGAATGGTTTAACAATTAAAGGATATACCATTTGCCATAAAGCATAAATGCAGGACTCTGTATCCAGAATCTAAGGACAATTATTTATTCATTTCCCACACAATTCATGTCAGTAAACAGAGGAAAACTATTAAATAATACAGGGTCCCAGCTGTATGATGGAGTTTGACACTGTCAGAACTCGTAGATGTATGTTAACTTGAGTATTACTTGAAAGTCTACCTGACCTGAGAGGACAAGTCCCCACACAATCACAACCACCAAAGGGAATACTGATTTTTCCAGTTGAAGTTTAAACCCATCCATAAAAAGAGCCAGACAGAGGTCGTGATTGAGTGCACTGAAATTACCCGGTCTACAGGCAATGCTGTTCATTAAATAGCTTTCCTTTGCCTCAACTGTACATCAATCACTCAGCATTGCGATTTCACTAGTCAATTTCAGACAAGATTAGCACTTCTAAGTATATCGGTGAGGCGCAGTGAAATACATTTTTTAAAAGAATCATTTGCATTCTCTGTATAGGTGGTTTTAAATTCAAATACTGTAGATGTTGCTTTGGATTTTCAGTCATGTCAAACAAAGTGAAAAGGCTCATTTCCATTTCTGATTTTCAAAGTGTTACTTCCATAACATCGATTTCTTGCTCTTAATTTACTTTGACATCATATCATTCAATAAAAGAAGCTCAAACCGTGTAGCTGGTATTACACTTAATACAAGAAACAGCATTACATACAAATAGATAAAGATATTTTAAATACTAATTAATTCATACTAATGTCCTCCAAAAGAAACATTTCAATTTAAAGTCAAGAATACATCACAAGATAACATTTCACACAGCTAGCAGGTGTGAGCAAACTTCCTCAGAAAAACCCAGTTCATTTGTACAATCACTTCAATAATTGCATCCCATGTTACTCAGTGAATAACTTATGATTCATTTGCTGGAAGGACAATCTTACCTTCATGCTTGTAAGTCATTTCTTGGCAGCCAGAGAAATACAGACAAACCAAAGCACATAAACAGATGAAACAGGAAAAATACAGAACTATCAGTAAATATTCCATTTTAATGCTCTAGTTTGCACTACCTCTAGTACTATTGTTCAGCCTGCATTAATACAAGGAAGATGGAAAAATCAATTACTATCATGTATATCAAAGAGGGAAGGGGAAAAAAACTAGTTCTCTCTAACTGCAAATATCACTGCAAAAATATTCAGCTCTTGTCTTTTATCAGCCCTGCTCTAGCGCTGCTTGCTTCAGACTAAAAACCTAGGAAATATAAGCATGCATTTGCAATGCCAATACTACTCAGGGCTTTCATGAAATGCCCTCTTGGGTCTTCTGGCTCCTCCTCCTGTTTCACAGCATCATTAGCACTGCTGATTTTGTGCAATAAAGCTCTCATTACTGGCCAATTTTTCACACACCACTCCAATGAACAAGAACAGCTAGCTCCATGATTTACAGGAGTAATATGAAAATTATGTTACATTTAACAATCAGAACAGAAAAAAGGCATCAAATTTTATTTTTCTTTTAGTCGCTTTTGATTACAGCAGAAAAAATGATCCACAAAGCATAAAAAAATCTGCAGAAAAAAATGTCAAAAAGGGTGCAAAGGGTTTATGTAGTTCAATTGACATTATATAAAAACAGCATGGCCTTATACAGACAATTAAAACTAAGAAATATAAAAGGCCACAAAGGAATGATTAAAATAAGCACACAGGCACTGACTATGAAATGGCAGTAATCACTTTGCATCAATGTACATCAGGGAGACAAACAAGATGACATAGTAATAGAGCAGACTATAAAAGATCAGAGTGCCCAACTTACCTTCATGTTGGGTGGTCGAGTTACCTGGAATGGATTCCCAACTGCAAACTTCTGCAGCAGGTCACTTCCCAAAAAAATAATGAGGTCCAGTGAAGCACAAGCCCTTTCTGAATGTAAAAGGTGGAACTGCTGTAATAACTGGTTCAGCAAACCCCCAGATAGCTGTCTCAGGTACCAAAGAGACTACATGTTGGTGAATGTCTCTGATATTGCCAAGCATTAGAGTCATCGCGAAGTACAACACAGAAACAGGCCCTTCAGCCCATCTAATCCATGCCGAAACTATTGAGACTGCCTTCTCTCTCTGACCTGCACCAGGACCACACTTCTCTTAAACATTGAAATCAACCTCGCATCACCACTTGATCTGGCAACTCATTCCACATTCTCATGATCCTCTCAGTGAAGACATTTCTCCTCATGGTCCATTTGAATTTTTCACCTTTTTAACCGTAACCCATGGTTGTAGTCCCACCCAATCTCAGTGGAAAAAGCCTGCTGGCATTATATATACCCCTCATAATTTTGCATACCTCTTTCAAATTTTCTCTCTATCTTCTACTTTCTAAAGAATACAGCACTAAACTATTTAATCTTTCCTTATAACTCAGGTCCTCCAGACCCGGCAACATCCTTGTAAATTTTCTCTGTACCCTTTCAACCTTGTTTATATCTTTCATGTTGGTAGGTGACTAAAACTGCACACAATACTCCAAATTAAGCCTCACCAATGTCTTATACAACTTCAACATAATATTCCATATCCTGAACTCAATACATTGATTTATGAAGGCCAATGAGCCAAAATCTTTCTTTACAGCCTTATCTACATGTGACACCACTTTCAACAAATTGTTCTACCACATTCCTCAGTGCCCTGTGTAAAACCTACCCTGAATGGTCCTATCAAAGTACTAAACTTTGTATTTGTCTGCATTAAATTTCATCTGCTATTTTTCAGCCCATTTTTCTAGCTGATGCAGATTTCTCTGTAAGCCATGAAAGCCCTCCTCACTGTCCACTACATCCCCAATCTTGGTTAAAATAGATAAAAAGCTAAAACATGCAGTACAAGAAAACATAACTGAGTTTCAACTGACTCAATTAAATCAGAATATGTTTTATATTGCACCTTTAGTGTCTTGAATTTCTAGTGTAACAACTGGAAGATCTATGGAAGTTCAAACCAATCCTCTACATTCCACTAAATGTCTAATACTGTAGAACACACCATAGAAGTTGCCTAGCCTGCTGAGTTCTCCCAGCATTTTGTGTGCATGTGTATGTGACAGAACAGGCTCACCGTGTGAAAGTTACATGTGTTTGTAAAATCCAGGCCCTTGTGCAGAGAAATACTGAATAACCTATAAGCATTTTTGTAGGAGGTTTGTAGGAGGTGAGCAGGATTTGATGTTTTGACTGTCAGAACATAGAAGAAACTTCATAAGACCCAGACTACATAATGATCCTGTGATTTCTTCACTGAAGTCAACTCAAGAGCATCCTTCAGGAGGGTGATCTTATGGATGACATCCAGCCAGTATGGTGTACCTGGTCAAGTACCAAAGACCTGTGCTGATCAGCTAGACGGAGTGTTCAATGTATCTTTAACCACTCACTTTGGAAGTCTGAGGTACCCATCTGGTTCAAGCAGGCTTCAATTATACTGGTGCCTAAGAAGAACATGGTAACCTGCCTCAATGACTATAGTCCAGTAGCACTTACATCCACTGTAATGAAGTGTTTTAAGAAATCTGTGATGAAACACATCAATTCCTGCATGAAAAATTACTTGGATCCACTCCAAGACAGGTCCACAGCAGGTCCATAACAGATGCCATTTTACTGGCTCCTCACTCAAACTTGGAAAATCTGGGCAGCAAAGATGCATACATCAGGATGCACTTCATCGACTGCAGCTTGGCATTCAACTGGCATTCAGTCCATGAAAACTAATCAATAAACTTCAAGACCTTAGCCCCAATACGATTTTGTGTAATAGGATCCTCACTTTTCTCACTGCAGATCCCAGTCAGTTCAGATTGGCAACATCTCCTCCATGATCTCCATCAGCACGAGTACACCACACTGCTGCGTGCTTAGCCCCCTGATCTATTTGCCTGACTCTTATGACTGTGAGGCTAAGCACAGCTCCAATGCCATATTTAAGTTTGCTGATGACATCATTGTCATTGACCAGAGCAAAGGTAGTGACAAATCAGCATATAGAAGGGAGTTGGGAAATCTGGCTGAATGGTGTACCACGACAACATCCTCTTAGTCAACATCAGCAAGAACGAGGACCTGACTATTGACCAGGAGGAGGAAACCAAGGGTCCATGAGCCGGTCCTTATTAGGGATCAGAGGTGGAGAGGGTCAGCAACTTTAAATTCCTCAGTTTTATAATTTCAGTGGAACTGCCCTGGGCCCAGCATGCAAGTGTAATTACAAAGAAAGCACAGCAACATCTCTACATCCTCAGAAACTATGTGGTGGAGAGTATATTGACTGCTTGCATCACAGTCTGGTATGGGTAAAGCAACGCCCATGAACGGAAAATTCTTCAAAAAATAGTGGGTATGGACCTGTCCTTCATGGGTAAAGCCCCCCCCCCCAACTATTGAGCACATCGACATGAAACACTGTCACAGGAAAGCAGCAACCATCATCAAGGCGCCCCTCCCCACAAGGTCATGCTGTCTTTTCACTGCTGCCATCAGGAAAAACGTACAGGAGCCTCAGGACCCACACTACCGGATTGGGGATCAGTTATTGCACATCAACCAACAGGCTATTGAATCAGTAGGGATAACTTCATTCACTTTCATTTTGCCCTTCAGTGAACTGCTCCCACAACTTATGGACGCACTTTCAAGGACTCTACATCTCATGTTCTCAGTATTTATTGCTTATTTCTTTATTATTAGTGTTGTTATTATTATGTCTTTTTTCTCTTGAGCTTGCACAATTTGTTGTCTTTTGCATATTGGTTGTTTGCTCGCCATGTTGGGTGCAGCCTTTCACTGATTCTATTATGGTTTTGGATTTATTGAGGATGCCCACAAAATATGAATTGCAGGGTTCTGTATGGTGACATATATAATAAATTCGCTTGACCTTGAATTTGAATTTGTGAAGGCACTTAAGATTGAAACAGAAGAGACAGATACTAAATTAGACAAGAATGCCATTAAAAGATTATATGAATGCAATTCTAAAGAAGCAAAAGAGGTTAAGTTCATCTATGAGAAAATAGAACACTTGACTGTCAATTCTATTAATGCAATCAGCATTTGCTTCTGTTGTCAGCAACTCATTATGTGCAAAAGAGTTGAACTGTTGCATGCATGTCCAAGATGGTACAATTAAAAATAATTTTTTGCACACGGCATGCAATGTTGTCCCTTGATTCTTAAACCCACCTACAATAAAAAGATAAATAATGATTTACATTCCTCCATCAGGCTGCTGTTTATTGATTACAGCTCAGCATTCAGCACCATCACCCCCTCAGTACTAATCAACAAAACCTGGACCTCCCTCTGCAACTAGTTCCTTGACTCCCTCATCGGGAGATCACAGTCAGTGAAATAACATCTCCTCTTCACTAGCAATCAACACCAAAGCACATTATGGATGTATGCTCAGACAACTGCTCCACTCTTTCTACACCCTTGACTGTGTGGCTGGGCACAGCTCAAACACCATCTATAAATTTAGCGATGACAAAACCTTTGTTGGCAGAATCTCAGATGGTGATTAGAAGGCGTACAGGAGTGAGACAGATCAACTGGTTGAGTGGTGTCACAACAACAACCTTGCACTCAATGTCAGTAAGACCAAGGAACTAATTGTGGACTTCAGAGTGGGGAAGCTGAGGGAGCACACACCAGTCCTCATTGAGGGATCAGTAGTGGAAAGGGTGAGCAGTTTCATGCTCCTGGGTGTCAATACTCTCTGACGATCTATCCTGTGAAAGCACAAAGAAAGCACATCAGCAGCTACATTTCATTAGGAGTCTGAGGACACTTGGTACGTTACTAATACTCCAGCAAGTTTTGCAGCTGAACAATGGGGAGCATTCTAAGAGGTTGCAGCACCATCTGGTACGGTAGGAGCCACTGCACAGGTTCAGAAAAAGCTGTAAGTTCAACCAGCTCCATTGTGGGCACTAGCTTTCCTAGCATCGAGAACATATTCAAAAGGTGATGATGCTTCAAAAAGGAAGCATCCATCACTAAGGGTCCCCATCACCCAGGACATGCTCTCTTCTCATTGCTATCATCAGGGAAGAGATACAGGATCCTGAAGACACATTATCAATGCTATCAGATTTCTGATTGGATAATGAGCCAACTCATGAATAATACCTCACTACTTTTGCTCTCTATTTCTACCATCTATTTAAGGATATGTAAATATATTTCTTATTGTAAATTATAGTTTTTTTATGTATTGCACAGTAATGCTTCCCTCAATGAAGCCCCTGCAGTTCACATACTGTCCCAACTGTTCAATAGTCAACACCATTGCCATCACCCTCCACCTGACCCTAGCCCACCTGGCCAAAAAAGACATGTACGCTTGAATGCTGTTCATAGACTTCAGTTCAGCATTCAATACAATCATCCCTCAGAAACTGATTGGAAAGCTGAGCCTACTGGGCCTGAACACCTCCCCCTGCAACTGGATCCTAGACTTCCTGACTGGGAGACCTCAGTCAGTCCGGATCGGAGGCAGCATCTCCAACACCATCACACTGAGCACAGGGGCCCCCCAGGGTTGCGTGCTCAGTCCTTTGCTGTTCACTCTGCTGACCCACTACTGTGCTGCAACACAAACTCGAAACGTATCATCAAGTTCGCCAATGACACAACCGTGGTGGGTCTCATCAGCAAGAACAATGAGTCAGCATACAGAGGAGGTGCAGTGGCTAACGAACTGGTGCAGAGCCAACAACCTGTCTCTGAATGTGAACAAAACAAAAGATGGTTGTTGACTTCAGGGGGGCACAGAGCGACCACTCTCTGCTGAACATCAATGGCTCCTCGGTACAGATCGTAAAGAGCACCAAATTTCTTGGTGTTCACCTGGTGGAGAATCTCACCTAGTCCCTCAGCACCAGCTCCATAGCAAATAAAACACAGCAGCGTCTCTACTTTCTGTGAAGGCTGAGGCAAGTCAATCTCCCACCCCCCCATCCTCATCACATTCTACAGGGGTTGTATTGAGAGCATCCTGAGCAGCTGCATCACTGCTTGATTCGGAAATTGCAACAGCTTGGATCGCAAGGCACTGCAGTGGATAGTGAGGTCAGCTGAGAAGATCATCAGGGTCTCTCTTCCCGCCATCACGGACATTTACACCACTTGCTGCGTCCGCAAAGCAGATAGCATTATGAAGGACCCCATGCACCCCTCATACAAACTCTTCTCCCTCCTGCCATTTGAGAAAAGGCACCAAACCATTCGGCCTCTCACATACAGACTATGTAACAGTTTCTTTCCCCAAGCCATTAGACTCTTCAATACCCAGAGCCTGGACTGACACCAACTTACTGCCCTCTACTGTGCCTATTGTCTTGTTTATTATTTATTGTAATGCCTGCACTGTTTTGTGCACTTTATGCAGTCCTGGGTAGGTCTATAGTTTAGTGTAGTTTTTGTGTTGCTTTACGTAGTTCGGTGTAGTATTTGTATTGTTTCATGTAGCACTATGGTCCTGAAAAAACATTGTCTCATTTTTACTATGTACTGTACCAGCAGTTATGGTCGAAAAGACAATAAAAAGTGTCTTGACTTGACTTGAGAAAACAACACATTTCACGACACACAGGTATGTCAGTGACATCACACCCGATTTTGATTCTGATCATCTTTACTGCCAAATGAAGAAATTATTATTTTATAACCCAAGTGTAGTGAGTTAGTTTCACAGGAGATGTCTTATTTTGGCCTGGCGTAATTGGACCTTTGCAAAAACACATGATATTGAACGACATGTTCTGAAATCCTCGCAGACCTGGTGTACACATCAGTATTTGAATATAAATGGTTGGGCGGTTTGCTTTGGATTACTTAGCTTAAATAGTTTTTTTTTCTGTCATTTGTGAGTGGATACTGGCTATTCAGAGATAAGAACAGTAAATAATACTGTATTCAGCTTGTTACATACACCTGTTAGGGTGCATTCTACAGATACCTTATGAGGTAACTGTACCCTTCAGCCAGGAACAGATGTTATCAGGTGGTTCCCAACCTTCAAAGAGTGTTTCAACCCTTAACTATGACACTTTCCAGTTGGTGGGCGGGCAGTGGTGGCCATATCACTGCCCATCTGCTCCTGTCTTCCAGCTTCCCTCCCCTCGCCTACTCCAAATCCAACAAGAGGCTCATCCTGCCTTCTTCCCCATCCTATGAACTGTCCAGGCCCAGAGCTGACAACAACCACCATGCTGATTTGCCTGGGAAACCTCTGCAGCCGGTAACAACCATGCCTGCCATCCCTTGTCTTTGCACTCCTGCACTAAGGGCTGGTACTTCAAGGCCTTTCTCTCGTGGGCCTCTTCACATCCCTCCTCCCACAGCACCGTCAGCTCAACCAGAATTATTTTCCGGTCTTCAGTTGACCACAGTACAATGTCCGGGCTGAGGGTTGTGTATTATTTTTCTTCAATTGTGCTTTTCAAAGACTAACATCAATTTTTGAACAAAATTTCTAAAATTGCTTCATTTATTTCAATCTGCCTCTGGTATACTTTATTAATAGTAAACATGTAAATAAGTAATAAGACTTATCCTTTTTCCTTAAAGTCCATAATTATTATTATTCATCCATGAATCTATAATAATCTGTTCAAAATTACCATGGCATACAAGATAATTTTTTTCAAAGATTATTGCCAATTTGCCATATGCTGTCAAAAAGGTTTGGCACCTTGAAGATCATCTCCCAGGTGGATTTCAACAGTTCAGTATTTCCTGGGTAGAAACAAGGAAATCCTTGATCTTTACCACTTAAAACAAGGGAAGCAATCACTTGAGTATCCTAATGCCTCCAAGGTAATTTCAAGTTTGTAACAATTCCACTTTCTATTTTGACACAACATCACTTTAGGAACTCCTTCAGCAGAGGCAGCACCTGAATATCCTCCTTGTTAAAAATGGATAGTCATTATGCACTCATTACCCAGTCATAAATGTCTTCGCTCAAATTAATGTGAATAAACTGAGAGGGAAGCAATGGGGTTGGTGAGGCTCCACTCGAAGTACTGTTAGAGAGTTATCAGCACTCTTTCACCAGAATTGTCATAAAGTGTGTAGTGGAGTGATTACTTTGACTGAGTGCAAGCTGTGGCCCGTGTTTGTGAATGTGACTGCTAATGTAGGAATAAGGGTTAGTTTGGCAAACTAATGTCAGATGGGAACGCTGACTTGCAGATATTGTAGGCCGACAAATGATGGATGCAAAAGCAAAGAGCAGCATCTGTATGCATTGGGAGATGGGATTTATTAATATGCTCAATGCCCTTGTCATGAGTAAGAGGCTTTCTAATTGTCTCTTATACATTTTAGCTGTACCTTCAGCAGATCCCTCCTCAACCTCCTTTCTTCTCCCCATAAAAGCTTTTCCTCGTAACATAAATGCTCCAGCCCTGACATCATTCTGTTGAATCTCTTCTGCTCACTCTCCAGTGCAACCATGCTCATCCCATTGAGTGCTGATCAGAAATACATGCTGTGGCCTCACAACTGTCTCATAAGGCTGCAACATAACTTCTCTGATCTTATGTTGTATCATGGCCAATGAACACAAGTAAGCTTTATCAATCTATGCTGCCACTTTCAGAAATCCTTGGACTTGCACTCCAAACTCCATTTCTTCATCGATACTCCCCAAGACCTGCCATTCATCGTGCATGCCCACCCAAAATGCATCGCATCACATATCTGGATTAAATTCCATCTGCCCATTTTACCAACTCCTCAAAGTTGTCCAATAACTTAAATCTCCTTATTATCAACTACGCTATCTATTATGAGATAATCTGCAAACTTAATAACCATCCTACATTCACATCTAAATTGTGAATTATTTAAGTGTAATGGTTGTAGAACCTATCCTTTTAGGATACCATTTGTGGCAGGTTTCCAGTCACAAAAAACAATTGGTCACATTGGTGTGATAGGGTGGTGTGGGATCGCTGGGCTAGAAGGGCCTGTTACCGTACTGTATTTCCAAATAGAAAGAGTTCTTCACCATCATCCTCTGTTTCCAATCAACAAGCCAACTTTGAACTAATTGATACTAGTCCTAAATCTATTGGACCCATCTTCCATGTGAAACCTTGTCAAACCCTACTTAAATCAATGTGGAGTACATCAAATGCATTGCCTTCTCAGTATATTTTATTACCTCTTAAATTAGTCAATCAATATTAGTCATACAAGGACTTCCCCTAATGAAACATTATTTGTTATCTTTCTTTACTCTTTATCTTTCTAAGTATAGGTTAATCCTGCTCTTTGGATTTTTTCCCATTAAGACTACAATTCCATCAGATTTTGAAACAGAACTAGACTATTCCATTCAGTCCATTGAATCTGCTTTGCCATTCATTCATGGGTGATTTTTTTTTCCCAATGCCATCCTCCTAGTTTCTCCCTTGAACCCTTATCCATGTTACTTGTCAAAAACTTTTCAATCTCTTCCTTAAATATACTCTATAACTTGACTGTCACAGTTCTCTGCAGCAATAAATTCTACAGAACCACCACCCTCAGTCTGAAGAAATTGCTGCTCATCTCAGTTTTAAAGAGACATCCCTGTTTTCTGAGGCCGTACTATGAGACTCGACTTCTCATAAAAACATCCTGACCACAACCATTCCATACAGGCCTCTCAGAATCTGATAATTTTCAATGAAACCTCCCTTCCTCACCATCATCTTTTTGAACTCTGTCTGTGCACTACAATGAGATCATCATGAAGCAAGAGAAATCAAATACTCCTCATGTGTTAAGTCTTTCATTCCAGAGATTGTCCACGTGAATCGACTCTGGACCCTCTCCAGGGCCAGCATTCTTCCCTAGAAAAGAAGCCCAAAGTTGCTCACAACATTCCAAATGTAGTCTAATCAGAGCCTTATACAGCCTCAGCAGCACATTCTTGCTTTTATAGTCTAGCCCTCTCATAATTAATGCGAACACTGCATTTGCCTTCCTTACTACTAACTCAACATGCAAGATAACCTTGAAGAAATCCAAGTCCCTTTGTATTTTTGAATTCTGGATTTTCTCCACATTTAGAAAATAGTCTCTCCCAACAAAAATGCATAATCGCACTCTTCCATTTGCTGTATTCCATCCATGTGTGTTCCGGTACTTCTACAAACTCCCTGCCTCTGTAATACCATTTTTCCATCAGCAAACTTGGCCACAAGGTGATCAGTTTCATCATTCATAAATGTGTTATGTGAAAAGTTGTGCTCCCAACGTGAAATTCCTTACCAGTGATTAAATCCTACCAAACCTAAAAGATTCAGCCCAGTACATCACAGGTAAAAATCTTCCAACAATTTAGCACATCTAAGTGAAACATTGCCTTAGAAAAGCAGCATCCATCATCAAAGATCCTGACAACCCAGGCCATGCACTCTTCTCACTGCTGCCATGAGATAGAAGGGTCAAGTATCTCAAGGACTTGCATCACCAGATGCTGGTTCAAGAACAATTACTTCAACAATCGGGCTCTTGAACAAAAAGGGATAATGTGGCGGCCCACTTCCCAGCGCACTCGAACCGGCTCACAAAGTGGCGCGCGCCGGAATTGAGACAGGTCCGAAAGAGGGCGCCAAGTCTGCTTCACCAGCAATGGGAAAAGCCTGCGCGCAGGACGGGACTGTGAATACGTGCCCCCTACAGCATACGGGGAGGGCGGGATCAGGAAGGCTTTGAAGCGAGGCTGCGAAGTTTGAATAAATCTCTTTTTGCAACTGAAGCTCACCAACTCCGCGTCGTTATTTCAGCGCTGTGTGTAGCACACCGCTACAATTGGTGACCCCGATGGCCCAAACAATATTTGGGCCGAAGATAAACGACACCACATCTGTTCATGCAGTTTGGTTAAAACTGCCAAGCTTCTGGACGCTGCGACGTCACCTATGGTTCCAGCAAGCAGAAGCCCAATTCCACATTCCGCAGATAACCTCAGAGGACACACATTACTACTACGTGGTGAGCTCCCTCGACCAGGAGACAGCCGCCCAGGTTGAGGAGTTCATACAATCGCCCCCAGAGGACGGCAAATACACAGAATTCAAAGCCTTGCTCATAAGGACTTTCGGACTCTCACAGTGCGAGTGAGCTGCTTGTTTGCTGCACCTGGATGGTTTGGGGGACAGGCCACCGTCGGCTTTGATGAATGAGATGCTCTCCCTGGCTGGAGGTCACAAGCCCTGCCTCATGTTTGAGCAGGCGTTCCCAGAGCAGCTGCCCGAGGACATACGCCTGCTGCTGTCCGACATGGATTTCAGCGACCCCCAGAAGGTGGCAGCCCGGGCAGACATGCTGTGGAAAGCCAAGAAGGAGAGTGGGGCGTCCATCGCACAGATCACCAGGCCACACTCCCAGCAGCAAACCAGACTAGGCCTGGCCGCAAAGCCCGCCAACCCCAGAGGCAGGAGTGAGTAGGCCAACGAACAATGCTGCTTCTACCACCAGCAGTGGGGCGCAGAAGCCCACCGCTGTAGCCCGCACTGCAAGATCCCAGGAAACGCCAGGGCCAGCCGTCGCTGATGGCTACAGCAGCTGGCCATCGGGATAGCCTCCTGTATGTCTGGGACAAGCAGTCGGGACGCCGCTTTTTGGTCGACACTGGAGCCAAGATCAGCGTCTTACCTCTGACAAGTTACGACACCCGCAACAGAGCACTGGGTCCCCCCCTGAGGGCCATGAATGGCAGCACGATACGGACCTATGGCACCCGTACGGTGCGGCTACAGTTCAGCTCCAGTCGGTTCATGTGGGAATTCACACTGGCTGCCGTAGCCCAACCGCTCCTGGGAGCGGATTTTTTGCGAGCTCACAGCCTACTGGTCGACCTGCCAAAGAAGAGACTGGTCCACGCCGAGACCTTTCAGACGTTCTCCCTGGGTGAAGCCCAGTTGCCGGCCCCACACCTAGACTCCATCACGCTGTCCGACAACGACTACACCAGAGTCCTGGTGGATTTCCCATCGGTTCTGGCACCGCAGTTCACGGCAGCCATGCCCAGACACAGCGTACAGCACCACATCCCGACCCAGGGACCACCCCTCCATGCCCATGCTCGAAGGCTTCCCCCGGACAAGCTCCGACTGGCGAAGGAGGAGTTCAAGAGGATGGAGGAATTGGAGATCATACAGCGGTCCGACAGCCCATGGGCCTCCCCCCTGCACATGGTCCCCAAAGCAACAGGGGGCTGGAGACCATGCGGCGACTACTGCAGGCTGAACGAGGCTACAACACCGGACCGTTACTCTGTGCCACACATTCAGGACTTTGCAGCAAACCTGCATGGGCGCACGGATCTTCTCCAAGGTAGACCTTGTCCGGGGATACCATTAAATCCCAATGCATCCAGACAACATCCCCAAAATGGCATTCATCACCCCTTTCGGCCTTTTCAAGTTCCTCCGCATGCCATTCAGCTTAAGGAATGCCGCACAGATGTTTCAGTGGTTAATGGACGCGGTGGGACGCGACCTGGACTTAGCTGTCATCTACTTGGATGACATCCTCATAGCCAGCAGCAGTCGTCAGGAGCATCTGTCCCACCTCCGTCAACTCTACACCCGACTGAGTGAATACGGCCTGATAATCAACCCGGCCAAATGACAGTTCGGACTCGACACTATTGACTTCCTGGGCCACAGGATTACTAAAGACAGGGCAACCCCTTTGCCCGCCAAGGTAGACGCGGTCTGCCATTTCCCCCGACCCAACACAATCAAAGGCATTCAGGAATTCGTGGGTATGGTAAATTTCTACCACCCTTCAGCTGCCTGAATCATGTGCCCCCTGCTCGCCCTGATGTTGGGTAAGGGCAAGGACATTACCTGGGACAAGGAGTCCGCCACCGCTTTCATTGAAACAAAAGAAGCCTTGGCAAACGCCGCGATGCTAGTGCACCCCAGAACGGACATCCCTACCGCCCTCACAGTGGACGCATCTAACACGGCAGTCAGTGGGGTGCTGGAACAACTCATCGAGGGTCGCTGGCAACCCCTGGCATTATTCAGCAAACGCTTAAAACTACCCGAGCTCAAATACAGTGCTTTCGACCAGGAACTGTTGGCGCTATACCTGGCAATCCGGCATTTCAGGTACCTCTTAGAAGGTAGGCCCTTCACCGCGTTCACGGACCACAAACCGCTTACCTTTACGTTCACAAAGGCATCCGACCCCAGGTCGCCCCGCCAGCAGCCACATCTGTCCTACATCTCCGAATACACGATGGATGTCCGGCATGTCTCGGGAAAGGACAATGTCATGGCGGACGCACTCCCCCGCCCTACCGTTCATGCCCTTTCCCAGGGGGTGGACTATGCAGCGCTGGTGGAGGCGCAGCAGGCAGATGATGAGATCCCTAGTTACAGAACCGCAGTCTCCGGTTTGCAGCTCCAGGACCTCCCCGTAGGCCCGGGTGAGAGAACCCTACTCTGTGACGTCACCACCTGCCAACCCCACCCGGTCATCCCGACAGCCTGGCGGCGGCGAGTTTTCAACTCCATTCACAACTTAGCGCACCCCTCCATCAGGACAACCATCCAGATGGTAGCCAACAGGTTCGTTTGGCACGGATTCCGCAAGCAGGTCAGTGAATGGGCCAAAACGTGCATGCACTGCCAGACGGCCAAGGTGCAGCGGCACACCAAAGCTCTGCCGCAGCAGTTCCACCCCACCCGCCGGCGTTTCGACCACATTCATGTGGATATCGTGGGCCCCCGCCAGTGTCGCGAGGAGTGCGGCACCTCCTGACTATCGTGGACCAGTTCACAAGATGGCCAGAGGCGGTCCCGCTCACCGACACCACCTCCAAATCTTGCACCCGGGTATTGATTGCCATCTGGGTATCTCGCTTTGGTGTACCGGCCCACATTACCTCCGACAGAGGCACCCAGTTCACCTCCAGCCTGTGGTCAGCTATGGCTAGCCTTTTGGGGACTCAGCTGCACCACACAACTGCCTACCACCCACAGTCGAACGGACTAGTGGAGCGTTTCCACTGTCACCTGAAGTTGGCTCTCATGGCCCGCTTCAAAGGGCCTAACTGGGTGGACAAGCTCCCCTGGGTCCTGCTCGGAATCCGCACGGCGCCCAAAGAAGATCAACACGCCTCGTCGGCCGAGTTGGTGTACAGTGCACCCCTGGTCGTCCCGGGAGAGTTCATACCAGCCCCAAGGGGGCAAGAGGAAGAACCCGCAGCAGTCCTGGGCAGACTACATGAGAGGCTCGGTAACCTGGCTCCCATACCCACTTCACAGCATGGACAGAGCCCGACCTGCATACCCAAAGACCTGCAGAACTGTAAGTTTGTTTTTGTACAACGGGGTGGACATCGGTGATCAGAAACAACGGGTCCATATTCATGCTGGACGTTGGGGGAAAAGAGGAGGTTTTCACGGTGGACCAACTCAAACCGGCCCATGTGGACTTGGCGCAGCCGGTCAAGATTCAGGCACTGCGGCACAGAGGCAGACCTCCCAAACAGAGTTCGACCCAGACTGTGGACATTGGGGGGTGTATCGCCAGTTCTGTGGGGGGGTCATATGGCGACCCATTTCCCAGTGCACTCGAACCGGCTCACAAAGTGACGCGCACCAGCATTGAGGCCGGTCCCAAAGAGGGCGCCAAGTCTGCTTCAACAGCAAGGGGAACAGCCCGCATGCGGGATGGGACTGTGAGTACAGCATTCCCGCCCAGGGATGGCGGGATCAGGAAGGCTTTAAAGCGAGGCCGCGAAGTTTGAATAAATCTCTTTTTGCAACTGCAGCTCACCGACTCCATGTCGTTATTTCAGCGCTGCGTGTAGCACACCGCTACAATAATTACATTCTACTTCTGGTGTTTCCACAATTAATGGTCTCACCTTAAGGACTCTTGTTAGTTCATGCTCATTACTTATTGCAATATATAGTGCCTATAAGAAGTATTCACCACCTCTTGGAAGTTTTCCTGCTTTATTGTTTGACAACATTGAATCACAGTGGATTTAATTTGGCTCTTTCTGACACTGATCAACAGAAAAAGACTCCTGTGTATCGAAGTGAAAACAGATCTCTACAAAGTGATCTAAATTAATTACAAGTATAAAATGCAAATAATTGATGGCATAGTTGTTCAGCCCCTTTAATATGACATACCAAATCACTACTAGTGCAGCCAGTTGGTTTTAGAAGTCACATAATTAATTAAATGGACATCACCGCAGGCAGTCAAGGTGTTTCAATTGAATATAGTAAAAACACACCTGTATCTAGAAGGTCCAATTGCTGATGAGTCAGTATCCTAGCAAAAACTACACCATGAAGACCAAAGAACACTCGAAGCAACTCTGCAAAAATTTTATTGAAAAGCGCAGGTCAGGAGATGGCTACAAGAAAATTTCTAAGTGACTGAATATTCTTGGAATACAATTATCAAGAATACGTCAATTATCAAGAAATGGAAAGAATACGGCACAGATGTAAATCTGCATAGAGCAGGCTGTCCTCAAAAACTGAGTGACTGTGCAAGAAGAGGTCGAGTGAGGGAAGCCACCAAGAGACCTTTGACAACTCTGGAGGAGTTACAAGCTTCAGTGGCTGAGATGGGAGAGACTGTGCATACAACAACTGTTGCCCGGGTGCTTCACCACTCACAGCTTTAAGGGAGAGTGGCAAAGAGACAGCCATTGTTGAAAAAACTCACATGAAATCTCAGCTAGAGTTTGCCAGAAGGCACGTGGGAAGGAAACTCTGAAGTCAGCTGGAAGAAGGTTCTATGGTCTGATGAAAACAAAATTGAGCTTATTGGCCGTCAGACTAAACACTATGTTTGGCATAAACCAAACAATGCTCATCATCAAAAACACACCATCCTCACCATGAAGCATGTTGCTGGCTGCATCATGCTGTGGGATGCTTCACTGCAGCAGGCCCCGGAAAGCTTGTGAAGGTAGAGGGTAAAATGAATGCAGCAGAATACAGTAAAATCCTAGAGGAAAACCTGATGCAGTCTACAAGAAAACTGTGACTTGAGAGAAGATTTGTTTTCCAGCAAGACAATGACTCCAAACACAGAAACAAAGCTACACAGGAATGGTTTAAAAACAACAAAGTTAATATCCTGGGGTGGCCAAGTCAGAGTCCAGACCTCAATTCAACTGAGAATTTGAGATTGGACTTGAAAAGTGTTGTTCGCTCATGATCCCCATGCAATCTGACAGAGCCTGAGCAGTTTTGTAAAGAAAAA
This sequence comes from Hypanus sabinus, assembly GCF_030144855.1. NCBI lineage: Eukaryota > Metazoa > Chordata > Chondrichthyes > Myliobatiformes > Dasyatidae > Hypanus > Hypanus sabinus. The sequence goes on along the minus strand of NC_082708.1, from coordinate 142,282,099 downwards.
TGGAGAAAAATTGCAGAATCCTGATGTTCAAAGCTGATGGAGACTTTTCCACACAGTCTGAAGGCTGTAATTGGTACCAAAGATGTATCCACTAAAAACTGACTTGAAGGGGGTGAATACTTATGAAATCAATTAATTTCTTGTATTTTAATTGTAACTAAGTTTGATCACTTTGTAAAGGTTTGTTTTCACTTTGACATGAAAGAGTCTTTTTCTGTTGATCAGTGTAAATAAAAAGCCAAATTAAATTCACTGTTATTCAATGTTGTAAAACAATAAAATATGAAAACTTCCAAGGGGGTGAATACTTTTTATAGGGACTGTACTTATATCTACATTTTTATCTTGCATAGTCTGATCCTGTTTACAGTTACTGTTATATAGATTTGCTAAGTATACTGGCTGAAAAAGAATCTCAGGGTTGTACCATATTAATACAATGATAGTAAGTTTTACTTTGAACTGTAAAATTTTGAAAACACCAAAGGCCTGTAAATACTTGACCTGTCTCTGCAGCCATTCTTTAAAACAGGTAGTACCATTCCTGCCCTCCACTTACCGGGTGCTTTGCCTGTCAGAAAATCTCTCTCAGAGGATAGACAATATCTTCCCTTCCCTGCAATAACAAACTGGAATGCATCTGTACATAATAGAAGCAGACCCTCCAACAAAATTCTTTCCTTAATCCATTCACCACAGTCACCTTAGTAACACAGCGGGAAATGTAAAATAATTAAGAACAGAAGAAACGCTTATGAAGTGTACACTCAAGTGGCACAGTAAAAGGCCCTTTACACTGCATGTGCTGAAAATGACGATAATGCTGATCACAAAATTAAAAGTGTTCCATTTCATTCCTCAGAGGTACTGGGGGCTTTTGGGTCGCCAGGGCACAGTTTCCTACGTGGAGACAGAGGAAACTGCAGATGCTGGAATCTGGAGCAACAAACAAGATGTTGGATGAACTCAGCTGGTCAGGCATATCTGTGGAGGGAAACAGGCAGATGGTGTTCCAGGTTGAGGCCCTTCATCTGGCCCCAACTGACCCAAAACTTTGCCTATCTCTTTCCCTCCATAGATGCTGCCTGGCCCACTGAGTTCCTCCAGGGTCTCATTTGCTGTTTCACTTTCCCCCATCCCCTTTAAACTCACCAGAGGCCCAATTCCCATGCTCTCTCCACATAATGTCCTGTTTCAGTGCTCCATTTAAACTAACAGGGCCTGTTCCCCAGCCTGCTTTAATCTTAAGGAATCTGTGTACCTAATTTACACTCACAGGAGTCCTGTCCCTCAAACTCCATCTACACTCACTGGAGTCCTGTCCCTCAAACTCCCTCTACACTCACTGGAGTCCTGACTCCCACACTCCATCTACACTCACTGGAGTCCTGTCCCTCAAACTCCCTCTACACTCACTGGAGTCCTGACTCCCACACTCCATCTACACTCACTGGAGTCCTGTCCCTCAAACTCCCTCTACACTCACTGGAGTCCTGACTCCCACACTCCATCTACACTCACTGGAGTCCTGTCCCTCAAACTCCCTCTACACTCACTGGAGTCCTGACTCCCACACTCCATCTACACTCACTGGAGTCCTGTCCCTCAAACTCCCTCTACACTCACTGGAGTCCTGACTCCCACACTCCATCTACACTCACTGGAGTCCTGTCCCTCAAACTCCCTCCACACTCACTGGAGTCCTGACTCCCACACTCCATCTACAGCTGTCCCTCAAACTCCCTCCACACTCACTGGAGTCCTGACTCCCACACTCCATCTACAGCTGTCCCTCAAACTCCCTCCACACTCACTGGAGTCCTGACTCCCACACTCCATCTACACTCACTGGAGTCCCGTCCCTCACACTCACTCCACACTCACTGGAGTCCTGTCTCCAACATACACTGGAATCCTGATTCCCTTGAAATTAACTGGTGCTGTATTCCTCACATTCATTTAAACTCAACTGATTTACTGAAATGTGTATTATCCCACTGTTTTATGCCTTTAAAAGTGAATCATAATTGTAGCGGGGTATTAATAGCAATAATATATTCAGTGGTCTGGAAAATCTGCTGGTACAGCAGCTAGGTCCCAATAGTGCCAGATTATCAGAGTTTTATTATAATTGAATAAATATGGAATTTTAATAAAAAAAATAGCATCAGAAATGGCAATCAGGAAAACTACAGGATGGTTGTAAAAGCCTATCTGCATCACTGATGTGCAGTAAATATAGAAATCTGCCATCCTTACTTAGTGCACCTATATATGACTCTTAACTGTCTCCTTAAGGCATGAACAATTTAGCTTTCAGACAATCAATACCTGCAATACTAAAGTTGTGCACATCCCAAGTTATTTCCAGTTAAGATAGCATTTCCAAACCTGTGCAAAATTTCTAGCAATCAAAAAGCTAAGAAATCTGACCAAAAACATCAGTAAAAATACCTTTTGTGAAGTAAATGCTGATAAATTATCACCTCAAACAGTGAAGGCGAGAGTGATGGTGAGGCAAGTTCAGCGGATAAGCTAAGATGGTGTGTAACAGAATCATTGAATACGGAGTTCCGATGCCCATACAGCTGGCCCAGGAGCGAGGGTGGATCTCTCTGGGCACTGAAAGGAGAAGTCCGGGCCTGGATAGAGAAGTTCTGATGCTTGTTAAACCTGCCCGGGTGTGAAGTTCGATCACTCTGGGCGCTGAAAGGAGAAGTAGGAGGAGAGGGCAGAGGAGGTTTTGTGCCCATACAACTGGCCTGAGTGTGAGGTTGGATCACTCTGGCACCAAACTGATTTGAAGAACTTGAGACTGGCTTCGGACAGGGTGGCGAAATCTGGGCCTGGAGTGAGTCACTGGGCGGTGTGGTCTAGGCCCCGAGTCTTTCACAGCAGTCGGGTCCCCGTCAGGTACGATACCCTGCTTAGATAATCTAAACACCAGTTCAGGTCAGAGGTGACAGCCAATTTCGCTCACTCTCAACGATGTTCACTCCTGTCTCCAGGACACAGAGCCTTTCACTGTTCTGTTGCTGGGTCACTATAAACACCGGCCGAGATAGACTGAAAAGACAGGACGTCAGTCAGGATGAGGGTCAATTTCACTCATTATTCGTGACGATCATCTCTTTGGCACTGGGGCTATGAAGACTGTCCCAACTGCTGTGTCCTGTGCCACTAATATGATGAAATGATAAGCAAAACCTTGGGCCAACTCTGAGCAGCGCCAGGGTTCGGACCTGAAACTTCAATTCTAGTTCGGAATGCTGTTGTTTGCTTCAATTGTTTGCATGATTTTTATTTTTTCTTCCTTTCTCTTGCATATCGGGTGTTGGTCTTTTATTTTTTTTCTTTATTTGGGTTCTTTCAGGTTTCTTGCTTTCTGGCTACCTGTGAGGAAGCGAATCTCAAGGTGGTATAATTTAAACGTTCTCTGATAATAAATGAATCCTGGATACCAAGAGCAAATAAAAATGATTTGAAAGGAGGATTTATCCAGATTTATCACTTATGATCTCTTCCTTTGAATTTATTGTGATCAAAGCAAGAGCCTTGTTACTGAAGCAGCATAAAGCTAAAACCCAAAAGAGCTGGAAGTTTACTAGAATTCACAGAGTCCTGGTTTAAATAAATATGATGCTTGATGCCCAATGATTCAGTCCCCAAGTCAACTTAATATTTTAATAGAAAGGTTCCACTAATTAACACCTATTGACACTCTTCAGATGGACAAATTACATTAATCACTTTTGCAGATGCCAATTGTATATTTGCACTTAAAACTGCTTTAAACTATTAAAATATTGTTTTATTAAGTATACACAGGTGACTCTAGTATTGCTCTTTCTTAAACAGCTATTTTAAATCAGGCAGTGGAGCAGACTCTTATTAAACATACAAGTGTTCGTCATAAATCCTTTTCCAGCTGTGCAGTGCTGCTGTTAAGAACATAACATAAAAAATAGAGGCAGTAGTATACCATATGAAACTTTGAACCTGTTCCATCATTCATCAAGATCATCTATCTCAGCTTCATTTTCCTGCACTGCCCATGTAGTTATTAATTCTCTTGAATATCAAAAATCTGCTGATGTACATTTTGAATGACCATAACAACGAAGCTTCCATAATTTCCTGGGTTAAAAAATCCAAAAGATTCACTACTGGTTGACTAAAAAAAAAATCTCTTCCTCTCAGTCCTAAGCAGTCGCTATTCTCAAAGGAAACAATCACAAATGGTGCTCTGGTACTTCTTCGGTTTTTAACCCTTTTTAAAAAATGTTCTTGGGATGTGAACCCCATTGGCATTGCTCCATTGGTGATTGTCCATCCCCAATCACCCATCATTCTCAAACCTTGTCCCTAGTCCTTGACTCTTTAACTGGGGCAAGACATCCTACCTGTGTCTAGCCTATCAACTCTTGAGATCTTCTAAAGAATACATTCATTCTAGAGAACACAATCCAAGACAACTCAATCTTCACTCACATGGCAAACACACCAGGGCCCACAATGATGAATCTTCACTGCACTCCCTCCATGCACATTTCCTTTAATATAAGAAACAAATATGATAAAATTCTAAAATGCTGCTCAACTGCATTAGCAGATACTATGTTTATAGATTTGCACGTACATTCAGTAGAAATGTGCACCCTATTAACCTTTTGCACGTACTGCATTTATTGGAATTGATCATAAAATACATATAGCCATTGCAGATATAGAAATATATTTACCTCATATTTTCCCATTGAAAATGCATAAAATTTCAGAATGTAATTACATTAAATAATTTTTTAATTAGTTGGATATGATGGAATTAAAATCATGACTTGCATTTTCCCAGGGGAGCAAGATTTTTGGCCACCAATGTAACTCCTTGCTCTAACCCAAGAACGTGATCCAAAGGTGAGATTAGCATGACAATCTGATGTGGGCATTGAGCATTATGTTGAGTTGTTTGTGTAGGAATGGACCCAGGGAAAGATATTGCTACAGCATTTCCCATACTAGAGTGTAGTCAGACGTATCAACTGACACAAGTACAAATGTTACATTTTAATTTTCTCTACCTCACGTAGTGGTCAATCAAATATCATTAAACCATCCCTGGCTTGTTCCAGTTATTTAAAATACTGTTTTTCTTTCAACCATTCAATATGCATTCAAAAAAATTCATGTATTCCCAACATAAAGTGCAGACATAGAATTGGGTACCTGCCTCACCTGCCATTAAGCTGAGGCTGCTTGAACACAGCTGCCTCTTGAAGAGAAGCATTGAGCACAGTGGTGAGCTCATGAACAACGTGATCCTGTGGTAGAACCTTATCGCAAAATTCAACAAATACCAAACTTGATTTATTCAGTCGTTGCAACATCTTCAAACATAAATATCCAATGTCACTGTTGTCTGTACATTATCTTCATTCAGAAGAGGCATTCCCTTGACATACTCTAGCCCAACAATAACTTACTCAATCCATTACAATTACAATTCTTCCAGAAGAGCCATTATTATGAGTCCTGAAGCAAAATCACTCTAGATCCCTTGGTTTGCCTGTAGCACCTCCGATCTCCTGCCTGGTTCTCAGAATAATGGAAATGTCAAAATGAAGATAGTGAACAAATATATTTCAAACTTCTTCAGTGTACATTCAAACTATTAGCATAAAATAGAGTGAACAAAGTCATTAAAAAGTGCTTCCTTAATGCAAAGACAGCAATTCATTATAATTGAATATGAATTAACCATTGTCTCTCCACTGCCATTGAATATGCATGATATTACAAGACCACAACCCTTCCACCTTTTTGTTTCATTAATTGCAATCGGGGGATACATCAACATAATCTATTATTGGATTAGCATTCAGAGGCTTGGATTATTACTTGAAATTATACCAAACTCAAGAATTGAATGCAAGTCATGGCATCAGTAATTGTTGTAAAAACCCATCCAGTTTACAAATACCACTATATTTCTGGGATCTGCCCTATACCGTATATGAAAGCAGACCCATCAATGTGGATGACCCTTAACTGTCCTTTGAAATAACGTAGCACAGTTAGGAGTAGGTGTAGAAGGAATTAAATGCTGACCTTCCAAACAATGCCTATACCCTATGGTAGTACCACTGTAGTGTAATGGTTAGCGTGACGCCATTACAGCTCAGTCGTCGCCGTTCAGTTTGGACGTTATCAATAAGGAACCTGTGTGTCCTCCCCGTGGAACGTGCGGGTTTTCTACAAGTTCTCCGTTTTCCTCCCACAGTCCAAAGATGTGCCAGTTCGCAGGTTAATTGTATAATGTAAATTTTCCTGTGATTAGGCTAGGGTTAATCTGGGGTTGCTGGAAGGAATGGTTCAAAGAGCCCATTCAATGCCGTACCTCAATAAATAAATTAATAAATTACACCCTCAAAAATAAATGTATACATTTACAGTGGAATTTAAAACGTTGGAAGGATTTGTTAAAGCTCAGAGAATTGCTCCTACTTAGCTGCTTTTTTGTTATGACTTATTACAATTTGCCAAAAGCTGTAACTCTGGGACTTGGCCATTTTACCTTGTGGGGCTTTGTGCTTCTTCTTTTGTATTTCTTAGAGCGTAAAAATCTCTCCCGCTCCTGCAGGAAACAAAAAATAAAATAAAATTGCAACAAAAGTGTACAGATCTAAAATGAATGATTAATTTAATTAATTGAAAACTTCAATAGCAACCATTAGGGATCAACTGTGATGAATCTATCAGTTAAATCACTTGCAATAGGTTCCACTAATAAATCAGAAATAAGAAATGTAAGCCATTTATTTTGTTATATAAACATCTTTTGTTAGAAATCAATACTTTATTCATGTTTTTCTCTTTATTCATAGTTCCATCAATTCAATACATTTTCCTACCACACATCAACAGCAATCATGATTTCCCCTTAAAGAAGGAGGCAGCCATACAGTAACTGAGGGACTGTTATACTGGAACCAGCCCCCCGATGTCCACCGGTGGTAAGTCTTTACACTGTGGTCATTCTCCACAGAGTATTTGTGGTAGCTGCACTGGCTTTCAGTGTGTTCCAAGGCACCTACTCCTGCATCTTGGAATATGCCAATCTGCAGCAATCTCTTGTACACAGCTCATTACACTGTAACACCATTAGGTTTCAGGCAGACCATAGTGTCCCCTTAACCAATATGACCTTCCAGCATTATTTATTGCTTGTGTCAGTATGCATCCCTTTGTTATAGCCCACTGTAAACACAATCAGAGCATACCTCAACAGGATAATTCATCTCTTTCCAGATTTTCTTGACAAATGCACATTCAGTAAGGAGGTGGACTACCATCTCATCTACATTGCAGTCATCTTATAGGCAACTTGTGGTAGGACTGAGGACCTGACTCTCCCTAACAGATCTGACAAAAGGGGCCCCATCTCACTACCAGGCAAGCATGCTTTATCAATGCACACTTACAGTCCATTTTGCAGCCCAATCTTATCCCTGCATGTAGAATGCAGACATGATAAAATTGCATACTTTCTAATCACCAATTTTAACATCTGATTTCTGATTTATTGACCAAAATATGGAATAAATTTGCCTTACAGGCTGAAATTAAACTGCACTTAACTCAAAAATCAAACTGATGAACTGAAGAAAGAATTTTGACTAGGAAATTTTATGAACTACATGTTAAGAAGTTTAAAGTGAGTCAGTAATATTTCACTACCAGCAGCTAAAATTCATTCTGCATAGATACATAGAATTACAAAATATCTCACCATTGTTAAATCATCAATAATATGCTGTTGCTCTACAACCTGGAGTCTCAAGAATTCCATTTCTTGCTCATCTTGACCTTGGCTCAGATCATTCAGTGATGTATGTCGTCTGAGTTGTCCTTGTGATGATAACTTTTCCTTCTGGTAGGCAAACAGAAGTTTATTGTACCAAAGTTTGAGGCAATAATGCCTGAACTTTCACACTGTTAAGACAAATTTTTAGTGGTAACATCTACCATGACAACTTCTTCACTTTCAATTAATTTCAATTGTGAGCAATCTGATTTGATGCCGCTTTTAGTCTGGTGACTGTGGAGGTTTGCAATTTCATGTTTAACTGCACATCTACCACTTATCTGAAGCTTCTGTAACATTATTGCATAATTAACAGAGAAAGCTAAGAGCTGCACCATTATTTTGTCAGTCACAATCAGAGTGGAAATTAAAATGAGGCCTCAATTGTATAAAAAAGAGACAACTGACATGGATTTGCAACATATACCATTTCAGCATGTTCTCTGGTCAATGTTTTCAGCTTGTCTTCCATCCTCTGTAAAGAATGCATGATATCCTCATTCTTCTTCGTTAGCCGTTTGTTTTTCTCTACGAGTGGTTTCAACTGGCTCTCCGTCTCTCGTACACGTTTCAACTGGAAAAATAATTCAAAGTCACCTGGAGGAAACGGTCACAAAAAAAACTTTCTACCATACAATGAATTAAAAGGTTTTGACAGTGCTCACTGTCTGCGATTAATCTTATTTTATGTACTAGGATACAGGGAACTATTGAGCCCATTATACCCAAGCTGTGTCCTGGCAATTGAATTCCCAAAATCCTGTCACCCTTTTCCTTATTTCCAGTCCAGCAACTCCCTTTGATTTTTTTCCCCATTTACCCACACTGATGGATAATTCACAGCAGCCAAATTATCTATAAGCACATCTTTAAGATTTGAGAAGAAACTAGAGGACCTGATGAAAACCTAAGTACTCACAGAAAACGTATAGGCTTCACTTGGCAGCAAGCGTGGTCAGAATCAAAATGGGATCTCTGAAGCTGTTGGGCAGTAGCAATGATTGCTTTATTATCCAAATATTACATAAAATAACTATCTTGCAACTGAATGTATTTCAAATTCTTAATTTTCCTCCAGTTGGAATGTCTTTTTTTATGCTCCCGTGTAAGATAGCTGCAAGGTGTATTCATTTCCTAAAGTGGATGAAAGACATGTTATTGAGTTTACCAGCTCGTTCCTTTCATCCGCCAGCAAAGTATTTCTGTCTTCCAGCTTACGAATCACAGCATTCAATTCAGCGATCTTTAACTGAAAACGTCGCACATCCCTTTCATCCAGAAGTGGCTCCTAAATCAAAGTTGACAAAGAGAAATCATATTATGTTTCTGTTAACAAAACAAATACAGGTTCCCCCCCCTCCCACCCCCTTTACAAAGGTAGAACATTCTTATGAAACCTTTCTTAAGCCGAAATGGCGTAAAGCAAAGAACCATTAATTTATATGGGAAAAATTTTTTGTAAAAGTGAAAATCCTCTTTGTAATGTGAAACCAGGTTACTAATGTAGGTCTTTTGTAAAAGCGAAGTGGCATAAAGTGAACATTCATAAAGTGGGGGACACCTGTATATCAACTTTTGGAAGCTGTAAATACAAAGAGGTTTCTCAGTGATCTGTGTACATTTGCCAGACCCAAGAAAGGCAAACAGCACTCACAATTAACATTAATCATTTCATACTTTTAAGCTGCTTCAGTGATCTCAGTTATACCAATTCATACTGCGTGTGCTCTTTCCAAGATTAATGATCAGTACACATGTTAATATGGTTACATAAAAATGGTTTGTATTTCATCATTTGCAAATCAAGCTTCTATTAATTAAAAGGGAAGGGACAGTTGCTTATATATCCTTCTGCTGGGCTCAGAAACTGTTTAAAGTCAAAGAACAAGACCATCCTGTAAGCAAACTCTGAGTGGAAGGAGGAAGGGGAAATGGAGATGTTAATCCTAGTTGTATCTATTTTCTATGTACGCATTCATGACAATTTGGACCAGTTTTGTTTTATAATGACTGTATCAGAAAGAAACTGGAACAATATCCCTCTACTACATCAGGCAATTTTTCATTCAACCCTAGCAACCACCTTAAACAGACAATAGAACCACCATAAACTGCTACTGGGACAACAAATGCCTGCTTAACTATCACAGTGCTTAAAGTGCACAGACTGAGCAGCAAGTTTGTCACAAAAAACTTTGCCAGGAGTAGATGTACCCGAACCTCATCATACGTGGACACACCACAATAAACTCAACTTGACTTGATGCCCAATGCAAAGAAACTTACACAGTAGTGTGCCAAATAAAGGAGGATGATATTGGTGCACTAAGGATACAGCAGCATACTTGTTATTCTTTCTTACTGAAATATTGATCCATAGGCCAAGACCAATGATCCACAGTTGTAAATTTGAATTCTGCCAGCAACAACAAATAAAATACTCAGAGTGGTTGGTGCGTGCAATGCACTGCCTGAGTCAGTGGTGGAGGCAGATACACCAGTGAAATTTAAGAGACTACTAGACAGGTATATGGAGGAATTTAAGGTGGGGAGGCAGGGTTTAAGGTTCGGCATTACATTGTGGGCTGAAGGGCCTGTACTGTGTTTTAAAAACAAAGTTGTTAACTTCAGCAATTAAAAGGCATGATCAGATTCCTGCAAGGTTCTCTTCTAGCTCACTAACACATCATGAAGAAAGGTTGACCTGATCCAGTTCAGTCTGTGTGTGACTCCAACAGGGAACAAACAGAGAAGCCAGTGAAGTGCAAAGTTTGCATCATCACCACAGTCTGAAGGTTAGCCAGTGATGGCCAGCAAATGCATTGCTACCCTATAATGCCCTTAATCTGTGATTAAACATATAAACATAGAAAATAGTTGCAGGAGTAGGTCATTCAGCCCTTTGAGCCTGCATCGCCATTCAGTATGATCATGGCTGATCATCCAACTCAGAGCCCTGTACCTGCTTTCTCTCCATACCCCCTGATCCCTTTAGCCACAAGGGCCATATCTAACTTCCTCTTAAATATAGCCAATGAACTGGCCTCAACTGTTTCCTGTGGCAGAGAATTCCACAGATTCACCACTCTCCATGTGAAGAAGTTTTTCCTCATCTCGGTCCTAAAAGGCTTCCCCTTTATCCTTAAACCTTATAAAATTGAGTAGTCCTCTTGGCACATGAAATGGAAAACATTGCAGGGCTGCAGCAAAATTCCTAGGTGAGTAATAAGACTGATGTGACTGCTGTTTGGAAGCTAGCATGGACTTGATGGGTGAAATGGCCTCCCTCTGTGTCACAAGTAAGTAAATGGTGGCTCCAAGACAAATATCATCACATTGGTAGTCAATCCTTCCAACTTCCTTCTACTTTCTTTAGAATCACCTTCGGACCACTCCCGGAAGATACTTTGCATGAATCCCTTTTGCAGCGACAGGTAGTTAGTCTCAAGCTGACATCACAAGCCCATCTCTTGAGACAGATGAATTCTTACCTTCTCCTATTTAGCATTACACACCATCAGAAAGTAATTTTGCATCTCATGTGTTAAATAAAATGAACTCCAATCATTCAATCCCCACAAGGCATAGGCTCACTCGTTAAGTCTCCCCCTAACAAAGACCCTGACCCAAGTGGGCATAACAGTGACTGATGTGAACAACGTTAGATCTTGAAGCTACTGTAAGAAGTACCTTTCTGAGACTGGGATAAGGGATTAGGCTTATTCTGTCAATTTCGTTGTACCCAATTATAATGGAACTCATTTGGGAATCTTTGCTGTCAGTACGAAAAATGTTACTTTGCCTAATTATCTAGACACAGATTATCTGTCCAATCCAGTACTCTCTATTACAGTACTGGATTGGATAGATCAGTACATTACTTGTTTGCCTTAGTGAATTTGTCTATAGGATGGTTGTTATTTTAACATTTGTAAGAATTGTTTGAGATATGTTAAGGTATCAAGGGATGTGCTATCATGACCATAGGTCACTATGCTGCACTTTGGGAATAAGTGCAGCAATATTCTAGATCTCCTTGTGATTCAAATAAATGACAAGTTTCAGTCGCAAAAAAAAGTGCTGAGATTCATACATTTTTGCTGGCTGAGAGAATGAAGAATACGTAAGGAAAGAGAAATCCAAACCTGGTTGCTTGCACTAAAACGCATTTGTGCTTGGAAATTCATCACCAGAATTTCTGGTTCCATTTTTATACCAAATTGGTTGCTTAACTTGTTGCATGTTTACAAATCAGAGGATATATTCCAGCATTGTGAACTCATAGAAGCTGATTAGAGTTAAGCTACAGATCTAATGACTTAGCAGAAAAGGTTAGAGTGACTGAATTCCCTACCCCTCTTCCCAGAAGACATTGTAAAAGATTTCACAAAATTTATTCTTCTTGTGCATGAACGAGTGAAATATATGGTCCCCGCATGACACGCTTATAACCATTTTGGTTATGGATAGTTGCTGCCGGTGAAATTACTCCCTCTCACTTTAAATACAAGTGCTCTGGTATTAGACATTTTGACCCTGGGGAAAAAGATTCTATCAACTCTATGGCCTACATAATCTTATTAACCTCTATCAGATCTCCCCTCAGCATCTGCCACTCCAGAGAAAACAACACAAGTTTGTCCAACCTCTCCTTATAGCTCATGACCCTGGGGCATCTGGGGCAGTGGAGATGGCACCTGGGATGAGGAGGTATCTACAATCAGGTAACAGACCTAGCTTCAGACTAGGTTGAGTCAGTGATTAGGTGAGAAACTGTGGTGGGTGGAAATCAGGGCTTACATCAGTGGTCATGTGGGAATTATATAGTTTTAAATTTTAAATGCATTCTTTCTTATGGGCTGGGCTTTGCAGGTAATCCCACCGCTTCTTTTCCAAATCCAATTGCCATAGATGGAAAGACTGTTAAAAATGTTTGATATTGAATCACATAGGGAGAAAATCAGGTTTACGTCCTTAGAGGTTGCTGTCAAACCTGAAGAGATTTGATGACAATTCAGTAGATTGATGTACTGAGGCTAACTGTATTTATATATCCTATCTATATTTATTTATTTGAATTTAGATTACTCAGCTGAAATGAAATTCAAACCCGTGTTTCTGAATCAATGCCCCAGATTTCATGCTGTTGACCTAATAATTTATCCATTAACTATCATTCTTCAATGTAGAGAATCTGTTGGGGTTGGTGGAAAAACAGAGGTCACTATGTTCGAGTTGATTGAGCACCAATTTAGGGTGGGATCATTGGTTGCTTGGATGAAGAAGTAGATCAGAGGAGGAAGGTCATAAGGCCAGGGAACACATGGAATAAAACTACGCAAGGAAGAATTACATGCAGTGACACAATTTGATAGGCACCTGATATGGAATTTGTTTCAGGAACGTAGGGAGGTCAAAATGGGATTTGTGTACAACGAGTTCAACAGGTGCTTGATGGTTGGTGCAGAGCTGGTGAGCCATGCTGTACAACTATAAGACTTGAGATAAGAAATACGAATATTGCTCACTCCAGGAAGTGCTAGCTGAATTTCTAAAGCAAAGCAATGGTAAACCAGCAATTCATATTATTTGATCAAATTTCTAGACTGTTAAATTCAAGGCTAAGCAACCCAAATGATAAATAGCTCTTGTAATGCAATGGGCATCACTATGCTTGGAAGTAAGAATATTACTTCAATATATTTGAAATATAGCATTTACATAATAGGTAAATTAGCAATAAGAAATATGGGTATTACCTCTTTCTACAAGGTGGATACTGCCTAACTGAAATGTATCCTAACAGCGAACTAGTCATGGGTGTAACTCAGTCATTTACCTGTAGCAAAGTAATACTGACTTTACAGGGTAACACAATATTTTTTAAATAGATTATAAATTGGAGTTAAAGAGACAAACTTTAAAAAAAACACAATCACTTGGTTATGTCCTAACTAAGGCATCTAATGAAGAGATTAGCTAAGGCTGATCATTGAACAAAGATCATCAGGTGAGCCTTTAGGAAGATCTTTTAAAGCAGAGAATGTAGAACTCAAAGAAGTTAGGATGACTAATTCTCTAAAATGGAGGATACGAACACCACACATTTTGTTAATGATAAGTAGAGGGGAAGACCCAGTAGATCAGAAAAAACACATCAGGAAAGTATACACTGTGAGAGAAGCAGATAGGCACATACAGAAGAATTAATGCAGTGGATGGTAGGGAACCAATGGAAGCTGACGAGAACTGTAAGTTTAGCATAGCAACTCAGAGATCTAAATACACACACTCAAAATCCTTATTAAGATTGGATTATTGCATGTTACAGTGGTGAGGAAGCAGAAAGATTCAAATCACAGAAACGTACAGAAACTAGCACTGTGGCCTGTTAGGCTTAAGTCACCAAGCACAAATATAAGCCAATCCCAGCTTTTTCTACCTACATTCCTATCCAATTCCCCAAATTCCGCCATTTACGTGAATGCTGGGGGCAAGTTCCAGAGTCAAATTAACGTACAAATACACAAGTCTTTGGGGTATTGGAGGAAACCAGCACACCTGGAGTAAACACTTCGACTGCACAGAGAACACGTGACCTTCACTCAGAGGTGTGAGATGGCATCCTACACATCTACCATTCATCATCCTTCACTTTTGATTAAAAGAATTAAAACATCCATTATTTGAATATTATTTTTAAAATAAATCTTCCACTTTGAAAATATATTTAATTTCACAGATGAATTGCTAATATAATCATCAAATCACTTTAAATAACAGAAAGAGTAATTTTATTGCAGAACAATAAGCTACCCCAGATATGGCAACAGGGACGAGGCCATCAAAGGGTAGGAGCTAAGTTATAGTGCTTGAAACTATATGCATAATTTTAATTTGTTAATTTACATTTCCCTCCCAAATCTCCAACATGAGGATTGGAGACAGGCTTCTCTCAGAACTTGTGCTCTTCATTAATGCTACCGAATGTACAGGAGAACTAAAAGTTTAGATTCCTTCAATGTAAGGAAGGTGCTCTCTTTTCTGACACTTCCTCTCTGGGGATTTGCAAGAGGCTTTCAGGCAAACAAGAAGCACAAGTTGAATCTCCACTTGTGGCAGCAGATTGCCAGAGCAGCTTGGCGATTACTAATTGCAAAAAATAATCAATCTGCACTGGAGTAAGAAATATTGTGTTAGATACACATCTACGCACCATCCTGGCATAAGCAGTATATGTAGACCATACGCATCATTTCTTGCACTTAAGCCTACATTAAAGGGTCAATGTAGAGATAAGTACATGTCATTCAAATACTTACTTCAGATGCTAAAGGACTAATGTAAAGGTAAGTACACTTTGTTCATTGTACTTACCCTGACACTACAGTTCCCCTTTAATGAATACTGCTCCTTTAATGGTTTAATCTGCAAATAATACAAGATATTTGAAAAGACTACAAAATCTTTGCTGATTATTAATTGATAAAAATCTACAAATGTTATTATTCTAAAAATGTGTTAGCACCAGACTCTATGCCTTCTGTCATGATATGTAGCATAATTCAAAACTGATGTTCACTAGTTTAGACATTTACTACTTACAATTTTGAAGGCAATTTAAAAATATCTGGAGCTAGGTATCTGCTGCAGCAATTCCTTTGTTTCCAGTTTGGCTCTAAGAAACTTGAAGAATGATACCCATCCATACAACCACCCATTAAGGATGCAGTCATGATTGTCAAAAGATTTTCTCTCTAAGAGTTTAAACAGTGAACGTGGTTTTACTTTCTTCATCAGCTCTTAGCAAGCTAACACCACATTCAGAGCTATTTGTACTCATAAAAGGTTGGGCAGATGGTGTACAGAGAAAAGTCTTGTAACGAAAGATGTCACAGCAAAGATTAATGAGGTGGAAATCCAAATTAACTTGGATGCTAACTCACAGACTTAACATGTACTTTTCCCAGCACATAAGCATTGTAAGAGTGAAGAAAATTTTAGGATTATATTGAATAGATTAATATCAATGCCAAGAATAGATTATTAATTTGTAAACCTATAGCTAGAACCAATTTGCCAAGGGAATTGTTTGTCCAGTAGATTTACCAACACAATTATTATTTTCAGTTTACACCATGTATTTACCAACAAGCAACATTGTTCAGAGTATCAAAACAAAATAGGTAATAGTTCTTACGTGGTTAGCTGCTGGTTCTGAGGTGTCCCCAGCAGCACTGGGGAATTCTCGCTTGGGACTGCTATGGTATCGCTCTGCCTCTTTCACTTGCACTAACTGCTCATCAAGGGCTTCCTTCTGCAGAATTAGCTTCTGTGTGTGGCCTGCTTGAACCCCAAGATCCTTTTCCAGGGCAAGGATGACTCTGTCTTTGCCTTTAATCTCATCCATCTGGGAAAAAAGAAAACAAAGTAAGTGTAAAACTTACAAAACACCACCACTGGCACTCCAAAGCAAAGGAAAAATGTAAATACTCATCGTACATCATGAGTTTAAAATCAAGGAGAATTTTAATCTGTGTTTGCGATCTGTTTTTCTCTCTTTCCTATTCCTGAGGATGGATTGTGGTTTAACTGTTTTTCCTTACTGTGGATGATCAATTCCATCATTTTCTGATTTTATTTCAGATTTCCAGCATCTGCAGTTTTTATGGTGATTGAAGAATTTTTATTGACTATTCAGAAGATCCCATGATTTACCACAGTGTGGCATTTTATTTCCTTTTCAGACAGCTTAGTTCTCCCTATCCATTCCCTCTACCTTGTCATTGCTTCCCATGTGTTTCTACCTTGGGAGGGTAAGTTGTGGATGTGCATCCCATCTCTCCCACCGTCAACATTGCAATCCAATTATGAAAATAAAGTGTTTAGACTAACACATGGACCAGAAACTGTTTTTTGTTTAGCACCTATCTTTATAGTAGGATTGAGTCTAGGAACTCATCTCAGCATGACTCAATAAGACAGATCTTCCAATTCGTTACACTTGGTAAATGTCCAAATGCAGGGAGTGAAAAGGAACAATCAGCTTCCTTTACTATTCTGCCCTTTATGTTTCGAATACAGCAGTTAAATAATTTCCCTTCAGGGGAACAGCCTCAGCTACTCCAGACTATCCACACAATTGAAATCTCACATCCCCATAACCACTCCACTGATTATATTTCGCTCACAGATTAGAATTTTGACATCCATCTCATCGTAGTTTAACCAGAAGTGATGCAATTTCCTAGCAACAGAAAAACTAGTGCTTTATAGAGGTTCAACAGAATTTCCTTGCTTTTGATCACTAAGATTTTTTGGTCTATTTTTAAAATAATTTTCACAACTTAACTTGCCACTTCCAAATATTTTTGTACATAACTACTGAGATTTCCATATTCTTTTACTCCTTTCAGAATTTTACCCTTTATATTACACAGCCTTCCCTCAAACTATTACTACTTCTGTTATATTTGATTTAGTCTATCTTCCTCTTCGATCATCCTGTGTATATTCTCTTTATCTATTTCTAATCTATCCACAATTCCAAGTTTTCTGTTGTCTGCAGATTCTGGAAGGGGCCTTGTGCACACTAGTCCCAAATCGTGAATATGTATGAGGAACAGCAGAGGTCCTAGTACAGGCCCCTGGGAAACACTGTTTACCTTCCTCCAACCTGAAAAGCAGCCATTCATCATGACTCACTGCTGACGTTAAGCCAATTTCACAACCATGCTGCCTCAGCTACTTTTTATTGCATAAGCTTCAACTTCAATGATCAGCATAGTACATAGCACTTTATCAAGTACATTTTGAAAGTCCGTAAACATGTGCACAACATTAACTGCATTGTTCTTCATCAACTGTTAACCCAACAAATACATCTTCAAAAACACAAGAGATCTGCAGATGCTGAAAAGCCAGAGCAACATGCACAAAATGGTGGAGGAACTCGGAAGGGCAGGCAACGTCTATGGAGACCCTTCACGACTGGAAGGGAAGGGAGAAGATGCCTGAATAAGGAGGTGAGGAGGCAGAGGAAGGAGGACAAGCTAGAAGGTGATAGGTGAAGCGGGTGGGTGGGGGAGGGATGATGAAGTAAGAAGCTGGGAGTTGATTGATGGAAAAGGTAAAAGGCGAGAGAAGAAGGAACTTGATAGGACAGGACAGTGGACCTTGAAAGAAGGCACACTGGATGTGGGGCAGCAGGGAGAAGTAATAGGCAGCTGAGGAGATGGGGTCTGAGTGGGGAATTGAAGAGGGAAGGGAAGTGGGAAACCATAATTACCAGAAGTTGGAGAAATCAAGTTGGAAAAATTAATTTCCAATTTGGTTAAGCATGATTCAATTTTAACAAATTCATTTTGTTCAAATGACTATTAATTTGCTCCAGATCAGTATTTTTAAGCAGATTCACTACTGCTGTGGTTAGTTGGATGCATCAGCAAGGGAGATGAGGCTGAGTACAGGGCTACAGTGGGAAACTTTGTCACATGGTGTGAGCAGAATCATCTGCAGCTTAATGTGAAAAAGACTAAGTAGCTGGTGGTGGGCCTGAGGAGGGCTAAGGCACAGGTGACCCCTGTTTCCATCCAAGGGGTCAGTGTGGACATGTTGGAGGATTACAAATACCTGGGGATACGAATTGACAATAAACTGGACTGGTCAAAGAACACTGAGGCTGTCTACAAGAAGGGTCAGAGCCGTCTCTATTTCCTGAGGAGACTGAGGTCCTTTAACATCTGCCGGACGATGCTGAGGATGTTCTACAAGTCTGTGGTGGCCAGTGCTATCATGTTTGCTGTTGTGTGCTGGGGCAGCAGGCTGAGGGTAGCAGACACCAACAGAATTAACAAACTCATTCGCAAGGCCAGTGATGTTGTGGGGGTGGAACTGGACTCTCTGACGGTGGTGAATGAAAAGAGGATGCTGTCCAAGTTGCATGCCATCTTGGACAATGTCTCCCATCCACTCCATAATGTACTGGTTGGGCACAAGAGTACGTTCAGCCAGAGACTCATTCCACCGAGATACAACACCGAGCGTCATAGCAAGTCATACCTGCCTGTGGCCATCAAACTTTACAACTCCTCCCTCAGAGTGTCAGACACCCTGAGCCAATAGGATGGTCCTGGACTTATTTCTACTTGGAATAATTTACTTATTATTATTTATTTATTTATGGTTTTATATTGCTATATATATTTCTATACTATTTCTACACTATTCTTGGTTGGTGCGACTGTAACGAAACCCAATTTCCCTCGGGATCAATAAAGTATGTCTGTCTGTCTGTTTGTTACACTGACTCATTTGTAGACAATGGATTCATTTTTTCATTTCTTTCTTTAAAAATTGTGAAAGATCGTCAATTTATAATCTAACACCACCACTTACCTGAGAATGATTAAAAGAGAAGTTACAAGCATCTCTGCAACTTCCATCCTCATTCCCCTCAGCAACCAAGGATGCACTCCATTGCCATCCGCTGATTTAGTAACGTTAAGTACAGCCAGCTATTCTAATGCAAGTGCTTTATGATTTATTTTACTTCTCCAGTATCTAAATCTCCTCCACTTTTATTATAAGTTCCCTCATATTATTTTTGTTGGTAAAAATCTCTGCCGTTACATCATTAGCCCAAAATGTGGAAATACTTTGTACTGTCCATGTGGACAAATCATTCAAACATTAAAAAGTATTCAGAACATCAAAGGATTGCTAACCTTTATTTCAAGAGAATTATGGCTCAAAAATGAGATAATGATGCTTCAACCAAAAAGAATTTGATTAGAATCCATCTGCAGTTCTGGTTTTGACCACTCCTCTTAGGGAGGATTTACTGCTCTGTACAGGAATGAATCCGGAGAAGCAGTAAATCAGGAGTTGGGTGAGCATTAACCATCCACCCATCCAATACTTGGTCTAAATTTAAATGTGAGTGTACCTTGCTTAAAAAGTTAACTTCTTTGTACAAGTCACTCTTTCTTTGTTACCTAGGAAGGATGTGATATCCCTCCATTTGGAATCCTGGTGGACTGAGAGAGCAACATCTGCTGTAGCTAACTTGAATTGGCAAACTTCCAACTGCTACTAAAAGCAAGCTCTTACACACATGGAAAACAAAGTTTAACTTTGGTAGGGTTTCAGGAAGATTCTTTTAAATTACAAGATGACCAGCTACAAAAAAAAACACATGGTCAATTCTGCAAAGAAAACATTTGTGTACTGTGTATTGATATCCCTCAATCTAACAATTTCACTAATTCATGGTGTTACATAGAGCTGCCAAAACATCATGCTCTGAAATTCAGATTGTTTGCAGTAAATATCGGTCAGGTTGTAGGGCCTTGACAAATGGCACCCCATTCCATAGTCTGGTTTAATTTTCTTAACTGAGTAATGATCCTGGTAAGCTGACTAGAAAAGCATTCAGCTGCATAGTTTAATATCATGTAAGTTTTAAAGAATAGTTGGTTTAGTCAACTGTGTCAGCCCACTAACTGCCACTAACTGTGGGCTGTCTTTTTCATGAAGTGTGCATGCTATACTTCAATGTCTCCATTGCATGCTTTAAGAGAAACAAAGCTGCTACTAGATCCTGACTTCTCATTAAATCCAGTTGGGGCTTCAATTGAAATTTGAAGATCAAATCCTTCAAAGGTTTTTCTGAGGTTACTACGGTGAAAGTGAATGTCAGTTATTAAAAACTGGGCCACTGTATCAACTTTCGTATTTTATACTAATTTGCATCTAAAATGGTAATACCAACCATAATGCCTAAACACTCAGACATCCATTGCCACTGGTACTTCTATTACACCATTGTGTCTTTTTTAACCCCACCTGATCTTGATTAGTAAGAGTGTCAAAGGTTATGGGGAGAAACCATGAGAATGGGGTTGAGGGGATATAACATGAAGGGTTAACTGGTCAGAAGCCGCTTCTGCCGTGCCCGTTTGAACAATGCGGCAGCTCTCTCCCACGATTTCACAGCATGGCACTGGCTTCTGGTTCTGGGCACCCGGGGTCCAAGAGCCTTGCTCTCATTTTGCTCAGCCCTCCCCTTCAGAGTGGGTCGTGACCGAGGCTGAAGGACCACTGGGAAAGCGTGCTCCAGAAGGGAGGGCCTCTGCACATAGTTAGTTAAGTACCTGCTTTTTGAATGGTTAATGTCATAGTTGGGTAACTCGTGGGGACTTAACAAAGTACCTGTTTGAGTTAGAAGTGCGATTGAACATTCATTGTCGTAGTTTTATATCCCTTGATGAAGGCCCTGCAAAGGGCACTAATGGGTCTCCAGCAACAGCAGGGTTGGGCAGTGGGTGGCGCCCTCATACCCCATTCACGTAGGGATGGGTTCAGGGCTCATGGCGGATATGTCAGTGATGCTTTTCTGGCCAGGGAGCTTGAGGGCCTCCTTCTGTGGTGCATTGGGCTAAAGGGAATGTGGACACCAGTGCCGAGGGAATGTGGTCTCCAGGTAACCCCGACTATTGGTGGGGGCCGCAGGGCTACAATAAAGGGTTCAGGCCATTCCATTCATCCTGCAGGTGGCCATCAGACCAGGACAGCCAGGAGTCATGACTGTCTTGGTCCCGAGTGCATTCAGGGTATGAATGTGCTGTGGGCTAGACCCCTGCAAACAAGGGTCATTTTGCATTTGGGGGTAGCCTGGGAGAAGGTACTGGTGGGGTTGGCCAAATGGGTGATTCCACTCCCCTCAAGGGTAGACAACACCGAACAGTACAGGATCCTGGGAGGCACCAAAGAGATTCAGGAGACTGCAGAAGCCCTTTTGCAGGGAGGGATTCCTACTCCTTGCCACCTCCCACTGTAAGAGCCTGCATTTCATGGGTGTTTCACATCCATTATTTCCCGCAGATGGTGAGGCCGACTGAAAACATGAAGAGGTTGTTGAACCAACAGATGAAACTATTGACCCCACCCCACACCCTCCAGGGATGTCTGGATGTGCTGCAGCAAGAGGTGGACTCTGAACTCTGACCGGCGAGTCCGGCTAGGTCCCCGATGTCCCAACACTTATCGGTGTTGGACCCTCCAAAGCGAGAGGAGGTAGAGTTGGGTGAAGCCAGGTGGAGGAGAATGGGGGGGGGGGGGGGGGGTGGAGGTGGTAAAGTTGAGAGTCCGGGGACTAGGGGTGATAGTGAAGGATAAAAGAAAGGGTAGAACAAATCAGATGGGCAGTGAAGGGTAACATTAAAACATTGGAGGGTAATAACCAATTAGTTCATCATCTCTCACTCCAATCAGATCTTTCTATCATTCCTCAGCTCCTGCTTCACCCTCTCCTCTCATAATGCTGAAAATCCTCTCTCTACACTCTCAGTTTCTTTTCTATTCTTATACTCCAAGTATTTCTGGAAAAACAGACACCAACCCACGTAGCGCTTATTATAAGAATGCATTTTGTTTTAGGAATTTTTAAAAGGACAACTCCCCCTGCTGCTCCAAAAAAAAAAACCAGAATGTTGGCATGAAGTGGCTATTACTTTCCAATTGTTTATAAATGGAAGTAGATGCAAAAGTACTTCTGGGTCTAAACAATCAGAAAATCAAGTATCTTTGCACATTTAAACTTTCTTGGAAGTACAGAATATCCTTCAAAAGATTCCCGCAGTAAAGGTCAGAAATATACAGTATATTGTTCTAATTTGTCAAATAAGTAACAATGCACATATGGAAGCCTAAAGAAGAGCAATTCTAAGTTATCATCTTTTTAGTTGCTTTCTTTGGTTGAGCAATAACAACAAATAATCTGCTGGAAGACAGCAGGTCAAGCAATATCTGTGGGAGGAAAGGAATTGTTAGTGTTTGGGTCAAAATCCTCAAATATGTAGCCTCTTCAATGCTTATTGACTTGTGAATACTATGTACTTATAAAATGTATCAAACAGATTGATGCATTTCTCTCACACATTTCTACAGACGAGCTATAGGAAGTATCCTAACAGGTTACATCTCAGTGGTATGGCAGCTGCTCCGCTCTGGGCTGTTTGAACCTGCAGAGAATGGTAAACACAGTCCACAATAGGCTTACTACATCAATCCATACAGCACATTGTAACAGTAAGCCGAACAGTATTATCAACAATGCCTGTCATCCTGGACATTGCTTTTTCTCTTTTCTACCTCAAAGGAGAAGATACAGGAGTCAGAACGACTAGACAAACAGACTGAAGACAGCTCCTTCCCCACTACTATCAGACTTCTGATCCAATCACCCTCTTTCATATCCCCTCCCTAGTGCTGCAGGTATCTTTGTGAACCCTTAATCCTACATCTTCTGTATTGTCACTTAGTAATTCTTTTCCCACTGCTTCTGTTTTGCAATACTATGCACCATTCCATTGTCTTGCTCTCCTCGCTGTATGTATTGTTTGAGTAATTATTACCATGTATAGTGTTTACTCTGTGAACTTCATACAAGCAAGGAATTTCATTGCATCTTGATGTAAGTGATGACAAAACACCACCTACATTGGTGAAAGTTACAGTTCAAGTGGAGGCCTACTACTGGACCTTGGCTAATCTACCTGACATCAGGTTATTGCTATCCCTCAGGGTTCCTTTGTAAAACTAAGTACTCCAGGACCTGTACTCTCAGACGAACTAGCAGATCTTCAGGTGGAGGAGTCTATTTTATCTGGTAGGTGGCCCTTCCGACCTGTAACTCCTACTGTGATTAGTCTCCATACCTGTCATTCTGCTGATGGTCTTGGCAAGGTAAGGAATGTTCAGACATGTGGTCACTTTGCCCTCCAACTGAGGTGTGGTCAAGGGGCAGAGCAGTTGCTCTGTTGTCCCAAGGCCCTTCCCTAAACACATTGTGGTAATTAGGGTTGTGCTCTGCACACATTTAACCAAGTGTTGAGTGGTGCAATTAGGATGGATAACTCTGAACAGAACACAGACAATGGGCTTGATATCCTCCTGCTATGTCATGAATTTTCTATCATTTTATGATGAAAGGACTTCTGGGTCAGGAGATATGTGTGCTGCACAGCTAGATGCTAATCATCTATGGAAAGAAAATTGTTCAGATTATCACAAGTATAACTGGGTAGTTCCACCTCTTGTAATCCATCAGACCTTGACCAATAACCTCCAGACAATTCCTTTCACTAAATGTCAGAATTAAATGGCTGAATGCTTTTCACTCTGATAAACTAATCTTGATGCACAGGCTAATCTTTTCTGTTTGCAAAGTCAATCAGCAGTGGAACAAGATTATAGACTACTAATACAACAAAATAAAATTTGTAACAACCTTGCCTTCTCTCCAAAGAGGGTTAGAGCCTTGCTCATCTTATATCCCTAAAGTATCATACAACAAATATTTATCACAGTACTTAGCCTATAAATGGTAAAAATATATCCCTCACAGGCTGACAATGTGGTTATTAGCATCGGAGTTTGCAGTTCAGTCCTAGTGACCTCTGTAAAGAAATTGTACATCCTCTCCGTGGAATGTGTGTGTTTCTTCCCAGTTTCCTCCCACAGTCCAAAGATGTACTGGTGAGCAGGATAATCGGTCACTGTAAATTGTCCCATGATTAAGTAAGAGTTAAATCATGGGTTGTTGGTGACACAGTTTAAAGGTGCAGAAGGGCCTATTTTGTCCTGGATCTCTAAATAAAATAAATAACAGAATTGGATTTGAAAGGTTTAAGCAAACCACTAGAGTGCAGATTTACAATTCCTGGTTGCTGCTTTCTTTATTGTACTCTATCTTATCATTTAATATCAAGCTCAAACATAAGAGCAATTCCGACAATACTGGTTGGAAAGAGGGCTTGACATGAGAGGAGTCTGACCCTGGTCCAACTTCCAGTTGGAACAGAAGTAGAAAAGTGAGTTGGTACTAGGACACTTAGGTTTGGTAATGGGGTCCTTAGGATGTACATCAGTAGGTTGGAAGGTGGTGGGGATAAATAGATTTTGGGCCAATCATGGAAGGAGTTGGTTGAAGAGGAAGCTTGCAGTCTGGCTGAACAGAGGTTGGTTGGGAGATAGGGTAAGGACCTGAGTGAGTGGAGCATAAAGAAGATATGATGTGTAATATATTGGTTACATGGTGGTGGATGGGGGAGAAAAGGAACGTGTAGCTGCCTCATGTGTGTCCAATAATGGTCATGCTAGAAAACGTCACCAACTTTCCATCAAATATCCAAAAGGAATTTTTCATGTGGACTAGTGTAATGTAAGAACAGATATCATGGAAAATGCATGAAATTCATACGTGTAACTCTAGATGAGAAGTTCCCTGTTTAAGTTCTATTTTTACATAACTTCCCAAAATGTAATTCTTCCAGCCCTCCAAAGAACATTTTCAAATAATAGTGCTGAAATAATTAATTGCTTAATCTAATTTCCAGTCAAACTACTTACATTTTGTGACCATTAAATTTTATTGCAATGCAGCCACATAATCACTGGCTGTGTTATTCGCTAAGCTAATAAATGGCTGATGTTATCAAGTGGTTTCTGTTGGATAACAGAGTCTTTCCCTAAAGGCAGGATCTTACATTTGAAATGTGCAATATGTGTTGTTGCAGAGTGTACATCAGAGCCTTGTATGAAAGCACAAATCCCCCACCATTGAGGACATCTTCAAGTGGCATTGCCACAAGGTGGTGAAATCCACCACGAAGGACACTCACCCTCCTGGGACATGCCCTCTTCTTATTACTACCGTCAAGGAGGAGGCACAGAATCCTGAAGACCTACACTCAACAATTCACAGTCAGCTTCTTCCATTCCACCATCAGATTTCTGAATGATCCATAAACTGATGAACAATGCCTCATTATTCCTTTTATTTACATTATTTATTTCTGCATTTTGTAGTGACTTTGTCTTTCAAATCTACTGCTGCTGCAAAACAATAATATTTACATCATCTAAATCAGTGAGAATAAATCTGATTCTAATACTATAATTGATTACTAATTTTATATTATCGGCTCACTGAAAATAATTCAAAAATTTTAAAAGCCCAACTACTTCAAAAACAACTCCTCAAAATCAATCTGTTGGTGATTCAGTATCACGTCAAATTTTAATGATTTGACCTATTCTAAAGCACAGCTATCTAAATGGCATGCATTGCGGAGAGATGCAGGTTCCTCATGTGTTACGGTACCTAATCAAAAGAGAGAGTGTTTATTCTGATGAAGCATTGAGTACCCAAAGCGTTATCTATTTCTCTTCCACAGATGCTGCCTGACTTACTCAGTGTTTCCAGCATCTACAGTCTTTTGATTTTCAAGTCAAGTCGTCACTTTTATTGTCATTTCGACCATAACTGCTAGTACAGTACATAGTAAAAATGAGACGTTTTTCAGTACCATGGTGTTACATGACACAGTACAAACATCAGACTGAACTACGTAAAAAACAATGCAGAAAAAAAACACACAACTACACTAGACCACAGACATACCCAGGACTGCATAAAGTGCACAAAACAGTGTAAGCATTACAATAAATAATAAACAGGACAATAGGGCAAGGTGTCAGTCCAGGCTCTGGGTATTGAGGAGACTGATGGCTTGGGGGAAGAAACTGTTACACAGTCTGGTCGTCAGAGCCCAAATGCTCCGGAGCCATTTCCTAGACAGCAGGAGGGGGAAGAGATTGTATGAGGGGTGCGTGGGGTCCTTCATAATGCTGCTTGCTTTACGGATGCAGTGTGTAGTGTAAATGTCCGTGATGGCGGGAAGAGAGACCCTGATGATCTTCTCAGTTGACCTCACTATCCGCTGCAGGGTCTTGCAATCCGAGATGGTGCAATTTCCGAACCAGGCAGTGATGCAGCTGCTCAGGATACTCTCAATACAACCCCTGTAGAATGTGATACGGATGGGGGGTGGGTGATGGACTTTCCTCAGCCTTCACAAAAAGTAGAGACGCTGCTGGGCTTTCTTTGCTATGGAGCTGGTGTTGAGGGACCAGGTGAGATTCTCCGCCAGGTGAACACCAAGAAATTTGATGCCAAGAAATCTATTTAGCTGCTGGTTCTTCTAATGCTACCAAACACTACAAATATAATAAATAACATTTTAACTGGATCAATTTTGATTTCTTCAATCGTTTGCAACACCAAAATATCTCATTTAATTGTCCATAGCAATCATGTCTATTTCTCCAACCCTAGCCTCCCGTACACCAATATTTTTCCTTCGCATCCTGTAACTCATCAATGTCATCAACTCTGAAACCAACTCTGCTCTCAAATTCATTTGGTCCATTTCTAACTACCCTTCCTTAATCTCTCAGTCTCCATCTCAGGAGGCAGAGTATCTAGTGATATTCATTACAAGCCTACTGCTACCGGGAATATACCTACTTCCACCCTGCCACTTGTAAGGACACAATTCCTTTCAATTTCTCCATCTCATCTTCAACGTTCTCAAGTGCGTCCTCTTCTACGTAGGTGAGACCAAATGCAGACTAGTTGATTACTTTGCTGAGCACCTGCACTCTGTCTGCCGTGACCTTCTGGAGTTCCCAGTTGCCAGCCATTTTAATTCCCCTCTCCATTCCCACACCAACCTGTCTGTGAGGCCAAGTACAAACTGCTCATATTCTGCATGGGTAGTTCACAACCTGACAGCATAAATTTTGAATTCTCCGATCTCAGGTACAGAGCACCCACTATGTCCCTTTCCTCTCTCTTCCTGATCTCCTACACAGACCTCAGCCACTATTTCTTTTTTCCCTCTACTGTTCCCCTCTGCCCACTACCTCCCTTATTTGGTTCAATGCACCACCTTCTCTTCCCATCAGATTCCAACTGCAGCCCGCTTGCTGCTTCACCTATTAACTCCAAGTTTCTTGTACGATTTACACTCTTCCCTTCATCATGACTTTCATCTCTCCTTAGCTGGATCCACCTACCGCTTGTCAGGTCTTGCTCTACCTCTTTCCTTCACCTCTTTATACTGTCTATCACCTCACTATCTTTCAGTCCAGATGAAGGGTTTCCACCCAAAACACCAATTATTAACTTAAAGTACCTTCATTGAGGCTGCCTGACCCATAGAAATTCTCCATTTTTTTGGTCCAAATTCCTGCATGCGTAGAGTTCTGTGTATAGTGTGACTCTCTGGATATGTTCCATAATGCTGGAGCCACAACAAATTACACAATCATAGTAGCTTGACCTGATCTCACCTGAGATCCCTTACCCTCTTAGAGAAATCAGCTAGATGGGGGCTGCTTGACCTACTTAGCTTTACCAGCATCTTCCATTATCTGTTTTAATTTCAGATGACTTGGTTTGTCTGGTTCTATTCCAACACCATGGGTTGAATAGCCTGTCTAGTACAGCACTATTCTACGTTCAATTCATTTATCTTTAGACTGCTGGCCACGTCCACAACTTTACCAATATCACATTACACAGACCAAAGTGTTTAATGTGCTGCTAACTGCTGCTATCCTATCAATACCTTCCCTTTGTCCTACCTATTCATCCCCACCTTCTCTCCTACTGAAAACTAACTTGCATCTCTTTCCCAATCTAGACAAAAATTCATAGACTTTGAATATTTCTCTTTCTGCAGTTGCTCCCAGTGTTGAGTACTTGCAGCATTTTCTGATTCAGTTTCAAGTTTTCAGCATCTGCAATTACTTTAAATTTTCATGTCTTGTACATTTTCATGTTTCATTTTTCCTGGTTACATCTTCACCCATTTGGTTTCAAGGCTATAGAAACCTTCCTTACATCCCTCTATATATTCCAACTGCCAAATCCTTTAAGTTCCGTCACTATAATACAATGTTTAGTTACCATGCCCACCCCCCATCCTGTCTAGCAATATCTTTTAATAGGCATTTCAAAGTTGAGGGCAACACATTCAAGTTATTGCTTAATTATTTTCTTTAAAAACGTCTGCAATGTGTAACTTGCCTTTAACTGTTTAAACCCCTCACTTTGTAAGGTAAGAAGACAAAATGGCATTTACATTTTTATGCTGGTGTTGTTCCACTGACTAATTATTGGTGAGATGAATATTACTGAGAATAATTTAACAATCTATGACAAACATGAGTAGCTTCTTGGCTGAAGGAAAAAAAGTTAGGCATTGAATAACACTAAAGAATCCATCTGCTACAGAGAAAAACCTATCCCCTAAATTTTTTTTGTCTTTATGTGATTCTGACTAGATGTCAATGTCAAACAAATAGTAACGAAAATGTAAAACACAAAAGCACTCAAACCTTACCAAGTATTTTTGCACAGTAATATTGCGGGTATCTGAGAAAGGAGCTGCTTTTAAGAATTTATTTTCCAATTATAAATCTATTACAATGAAGAACATGGCATGCCCAGAGGACTGATTTGAGACTATGAATTATGGAGGATGATAATTGTCTCACTAAAGGCGTGAGAACAGATGCATTTTTTAATGAATTCCTGTCACTTTCTGCAGCACTTGCATTGAGATTACACTTTTTCCAAGCAAAGGTTAAATGGGTGCAAATTAAATTCTATTTTCAATGAAACTGACTAGAACATTTTTAATTGTTGATATATTTACCATATTCAAACTCTGCTACTTCATCAAAATTTTAATTTATGGATTTAATTTTAGGACCCAATTTTTAATTACTTGAAATGCTAATCTCATAAATCCTTTCGCAATCTTTGTTGATGCAACAAACATAGTATCAGCAAAATCAAATGAACACCAATTTTTTTAAACATTCTATTTTAACTGTGAAAATTCCTTAAATGTCAGGTCTTCGTGTCTTATCAAAGGAGATGTAATACATACAAAATGCTGGAGGAACTCAGCAGGCCAGGTAGCATCTATGGAAAAAAGCACAGTCGACGTTTCGGGTCAAAAGCCTTCGGCAGGAAAGGAGATGTAACTAGTTTTTTAAACAATGTACCAAGTTGCAATTACTGCTGAACACCATCCTCTGTTGCCAAAAGAATAACTTTACAAAGTGGACTCTCATTCCTTCGGGACAATTGAAATCCTTTGACATTTAGAAGAACAGCTTTGAATTTGAGTAAGTCATAAGCTAATATTTCACCTTCTCATTTAATTCACTATGTGTGTCCCAACCATAATGTTATTTTTTCTTCTTTCTCATCTGTGAAATCTGCTTGGCTAATTGGCAGCCATAATGCCTGCAATATTACTTAATGCACTAATAGTGACAAATTTAAAACTGTATTATAATGGATGAAAGCCCCCACTCTACTACCCACTAACACTGAGAAATATTGCCTCAAGATTTAGAAGGAATCATCAACAAAGCCACTAACAAAATAATCAAGCACAACATAATATCTGCCACTTGTCCATCGTGTCACAGAATCTGCAGAGAAGTTACATGACCAAACACACCCACCACTGAAAGTGCACAAGAGCTATTTTGCATCCCAATTCTTGGTTTTCTTCAGAGATTTATAAAAGAATATAAAATCAAGTGCTCAAACAGATCTCTCTGTGATCCTGAACTGAAAGACCCCTTTTGCATCCTTCCGATGCAGATATTAGCTGAATTTGCCACTGAAAATTTACTTCCAAAATTGCTTCATTTCTGGTCAGGAAAGAAAATGTGGCCTTCATCAGCATGCCAGTACTTTCACATTCAGAAGAATCAATGGCTCCATGTACTGGATTATATCATTTCACGCCATGGATAAGCAGATATCTTTGCAGTCCTGAGCAAAGGGAGACACTCTAAGTTAGAATGTAAAGCATTAATCGTTCTCCCCATCTGACCTTCCTCTGTGCTCTGAGGGTAGAAACCATAGAGGAATTTGAACCATAGAAACAACCTTATGCTAATAAAAATCAAATTATGTCAATTATATATTATGTGCCATTACAAAATCAGATTTGAAGGAATATAATTGGAAAGCAAGTTCAACATGCCTTTTGACAGGTAGTAATGCATCAGATCTATTCTTGCTCCCTACTGTACCTGATCAATTAATCCTTTTGGATAGTGCTAGCAATTAAAATTACTGCCTTGATGTTATCCTCCTTCACACACCATGCCCAATAGCTTCCAAATACGTACTTAAAAATACCAATATTGCTAGAAGCTCAATGGTCTGTAGACCTATCGCATCATGTTGTGAGGAAATATTGCATTTGGAGTTGTAAATTTGAACAGATGCTTGGCTAATATTAACAGCTGACTCACTGAATCATCACTTTCATTACAGGAACAGAGTAAATATTTTTTGCTGCCTGCTTATTTAGGAGCTGCTAAGTTTCTTAGATAAAATGAGTTATGTAAAAGCATCATTCGTTAAGAGTGTGGCAACCCTTATAATTAATTGAGCCAGAGTCAGAAAAAGGTTTGTTATCACTGCCTATAGAATGTATTCACTCCCTTGGAAGTCTTCATGTTGTACTGTTTCACAACATTGAATCACAGTGGATTTAAAATGGCTTTTTTGACACATCAACAGAAATAAATCTTTCATGTCAAAATGAAAACAAATTTCTACAAATTGGTCTAAATTTATTACAATTATTAAATATAAAATAATTGATTGCATAATTACTCACTCCATTCAAGCCAGTATTCAGTAGATGCACCTTTGGTAGCAATTATAGACTTGAGTCTGTGTGGACAGGTCTCTATCAGCTTTGCACATCTGGACACTGCAATTTTTCCCTATTCTTCTTTATAAACCTGCTCAAGTTCTGTCAGATTGCATGGGGATCGAGAGTGAACAGCCCCTTTCAAGTCCAGCCACCGATTCTCAGTTGGACTGAGGTCTGGACTCTGACTTGCCAATCTCGGACATTAACTTTGTTGTTTTTAAGCCATTCCTGTGTAGCTTTGGCTTTATGCTTGGTGCCATCATCTTGCTGGAAAGCTAATCTTCAACAGTGGCTTTCTCTTTGCCATTCTCCCATCAACCTGCAACTGGTGAAGCACTCGAACAACAGTTGTATGCACAGTCTCTGCATCTCAGCCACTAAAGCTTGTAGCTCCCCCAGAGCTGCCATAGGTCTCTTAAGTGACCTCCCTCACTAGTCCCCTTCTTGCACAGTCACTCAGTTTTTTGAGGATGGCCTGCTCTAGGCAGATTTACAGCTGCACCATGTTCTTTCCACTTCTTGATAACTGACTTAACTATATTCCAAGGGATATTCAGTGACTTGTAAATTTTCTTGTATCCTTCTCCTGACTTGTACTTTTCAGTAACTTTGTCGCAGAGTTACTTGGAGTATCCTTCTGTCTTCATGGTGTAGTTTTTGCCAGGATAATGACTCACCAGCAGTTGGACCTTCTAGATACAGGTGTTGTGGTACACTATGTATACCTGTCTGGACACGCCCCTCTGCTAACTGCTCCTGTGGCTCCTCCCACAGACTCCTGTATTAAGGTGATTGGAGGCACTGCTCACCACCTCAGTCTCTGAGATGCTGTGCTCCGTTTTGCTTCTAATAAAAGCCTATCATTCGCTTCCCGTCTCCAAGAGTTATTGATGTTGCATCAGGTGTATTTTTACTACAATCAATTGAAACACCTTAAATGCACATGGTGATCTTCATATAACTGATTCTGTGATTTCTACAACAAATTGGCTGCACCACTGATGATTTGGTGTGTCATGTTAAAGGGGACAAATATTTATGCAATTGATTATATTCTGTTTTATATTTGTAATTAATTTCGATCACTTTGTAGAGATCTATTTTCACTTTGACACAAAAGTGATCATTGTCAAAAAAAGCTAAATTATATCCACTGTAATTCAATGTTGTAGAACAATAAAACACAAAAACTTCCAAGGGGGATGTTTTTATAGGCATTGTATATCATGAGATTTGTTATTTTATGGTAGCAATACAATACCTAAGTTGCAAAAAGAATTTTTTTTAATGAATAAATAGTGCAAAAAAAAGAGTTAAATAATGAATTATTGTTTACAGGTTGATGGACCATTCAGAAATCTTACAGACAAGTGGAAAAAGCTGTTCCTAAAATGTTGAGTGTGTGTCTTAAGGCTCCTGCGCATCTTCCCTGATGGTGATACTAAGAGGAGGATATAATGTATCTGGTATGGTAATCCTTCATTATGGATCCTTCATCAGGTATCACTTTTTGAAGATATCCTTGATGCTGGGGAGGCTAGTTCCCATGATGGAGCTGGCTGGGTTTACAACACTCTGCAGCCTTTTTCCAACCCTTTGCAATGGCACCTCCATACCAGAAGTTGACACCACCAGTAAGAATGCTTAACACATTACTTCTGTGGAAATTTGCTAGAGTCTTCGGTGACATACAAATCTCCGCAAACTCCTAATGAAATATAACCAATGGGCTCTGGACAGATATTCAGAAATATTGACTCCCAGTAAATTGAAGCTGCTCTGCTTTCCACTGCTCACCCCTCAATGAGGGCTGATGTGTGTTCTCCCAACTTCCCCTTCCCAAAATTCTCAAACAATTCCTTGGTCTGACTGACACTGAGGGTAAGGTTGTTTTTGCAAAACCACTCAATCAATCTCACTCCTGTACATCTCCCTGTTACCATCTGAGATTTTGCCAACAGTTGTATCATCGGCAAATTTATAGATGGTATTTTAGCTGTGCACAGGGAATCCACAGGCACAGTGTCATGAATGTAGAGAGAGTAGAGCGCCAGCCTAAACAGGCATCCTTGCAGCTTATGTTGATTGTCAGTGAGGAGAAAGCATTATTACTGATCCCCATTAACTGTGAAAGCTGAAGATCCTATTGCAGAGAGAGGTACAGTGGACCAGGTTTTGAAGCTGATGAGACTATAATGTCATAAGACCATAGGAACAGTATTTGACCATTTGGCCCATCAAGTCTGCTTTGCCATTCCATCATGGATGATTTCTTATCCCTCTCAACCCCACTTCTCCGCCTTGTCCCCATAACCATTGATGCTCTTACTAATCAAGAAACTGTCAACATGTGCTTTAAATGTACCCAATGATTTGGCCTCCATGGCAGTCTGTGGCATTGATTTTCACAGATTCAACGCCCTCTGGCAAAAGAAATTCCTCCTCACCTCTGTCCTAAATGTACATCCTATTCTGCGGTTGTGTCCTCTGGTGCTGGATTCCCCCACTATAGGAAATATCCTCTCCACTTCCAGTCTATCTAGTCCAGGGGTCAGCAACCTTTACCACTGAAAGAGCCACTTGGACCCGTTTCCCACAGAAAAGAAAACACTGGGAGCCGCAAAACCCATTTGACATTTAAAATGAAATAACACTGCATACAACGTTTTGTTTTGCCTTTATGCTATGTATAAATAAACTATAATGTGTTGCATTTATGAAATTGATGAACTCCTGCAGAGAAAACGAAATTACATTTCTGCATGCAACAAAAACATTTTGAACTCCGAAAAAAAGACGTTGGGTTGAAGGTTACTTTTAAGTAAAATACTCAACGTCTATTTGAGTCCTTCTTGTATTTATGAAAAACGCCAAACTTAAATTTGCCACCAGCAGCAAACCAAAAATAACGTCAGCCAGCTGTCAACCTGAAAAATAAAAGGACTATTTCACTGAACAATGAAAACATATGAATATACGTAAAATATTACGCAATTAAAATATTTATCATACTTCTTCAGGTTGACTCACACCTGACAATGCAGTCGTATTCAGTAGGGATGGATCGATGCTTAGGGGAGTGACCGGGAAGGATAATGTGTTTTTTTCCTCTCTGAACTCACAGAAGCGTTTCCCAAACGATGTTTGCATTGCGATGATTGCAGAATGTAAATACTCCGAATTTATCATGTCATGACATTGTTTGAACTCTCTCAAATTGGGCAAGTGAGACAATGTGCCTTTCTGTAAATCTCTGGCAAGCAACGTCAACTTGCGCTCGAATGCAAAACATCCTCCAACATGTGCAGGGCTGTACGTCCTTTCCCCTGAAGAGCTGTGTTCAGCGTGTTCAGGTGCGCTGTCATGTCTACCATGAAGTGTAGCTTTTCCAGCCACTCTGGCTGTTCCAGCTCAGGAAAGTTGAGCCCTTTGCTGCCCAGGAAAGTTTTCACTTCTTCCAGACGCGCGACAAAGCGTTTCAGCACCTCCCCTCTGGACAGCCAGCGATAAAAACACGTTGTAGCGGTTGCTACACGCAGTCAGTAAACTGCAGTCAAAGATAGCTTTATTC
Organism: Hypanus sabinus; assembly: GCF_030144855.1. Lineage (NCBI taxonomy): Eukaryota > Metazoa > Chordata > Chondrichthyes > Myliobatiformes > Dasyatidae > Hypanus > Hypanus sabinus. The sequence goes on along the minus strand of NC_082708.1, from coordinate 142,247,061 downwards.
GAACTAAACAGCCTTGCTTTTAAGCCTCCCTCAACCCGCCCCCCATGGGCGCGGATGCTGCAAAAGACACGTACTCACAAACCCCCGTAGGCTATCTCCCTTAGCCTGAACGCTGGCTAATTGTGAGCCGGTTCGGATGTGTCAGGAAATGCGTCGCCACAACGTCTTATTTAGATTGTACAAGATCACCATAATCTTCAAATTTAGATTTACATTTCAAAAACTAACAAACTAACATAAAATACATATTAATTAAATACTGACCATGTAGCGGTGTGCTACACGCAGCGCTAAAATTACGACACGGAGTCGGTAACTGCAGTCGAAGGAAAAAAACTTTATTCGAAATCTTCAGCCTCACTTTTAAGCCTCCCTCAACCTGCCCCCCCCCCCCTTGGCGCAGAGGCTCCAAAGCTCTGTGCTCGCAAACCCCCGTAGGCTATCTTATTGTGAGTCGGTTCGGATGTGCCAGGAAAAGGGTCGCCACAACCAATTATTTCCCAAAGCAACAGGGAGCCGCAGCACAGACGTAAAAGAGCCACATGTGGCTCCGGAGCCGCGGGTTGCCGACCCCCGATCTAGTCCTTTCAATATTCGATAGGTTTCAATTAGAAGACCTTCATTCTTATAAATTCCAGCAAGTACAGGCCCAGAGCCATCAAAATCTCCTTATACATTAACCATTTCAGTCCTGGGATTATTTTCATGAACCTCCTCTGGACCCTCACCAGCACATCATTTCTCAGATAAGGGCCCAAAATTACTCATGATACTCCAAATATGGTCTGACCAATGCCTCATGGAAGCCTTAGCATTACACCTTGCTTTTATATTCTAGTCCTCTTGAAATGAATGCAAACTTCGCACTTGCCATCCCTACACTGATTCAACCTGCACGTTAACCTTTAGGGAAGTGACGAGTACTCAGATGTTTGCATTGAATACTGAGCTGTAATCAATAAACAGCAGCCTGATGAAGGTATTGCTCTTGTCCATGTGGTCCAAGGCTGAGTGGAGAGCTGTGAGATTGCATCCTCTGTAGATCTGTTGTGGCAGTATGCAAATTCTAGTGGGTTCATGTCCTTGCTTAGGCAGGAGTTAATTTTAGCCAAGATCAAGCTCACAATGCACTTTATGACAGTAGATGTGAGTACTAATTGGTGATAATCTGGCAGCCCAATAAAATCGCGAGCAAGAGTGGAAATGATTCATATGTCAGGGAGACAAAATTAAAAAGGAGCATTCACAGTGGCTGCCCAATCAAATGAGTAGTGAGAGAAAAGGTGACTCACAGGTCAGGAAGAGAGATTTAATAAGGAGCATCCTTGGCTTTCAACTTTTTCCAGTGGCCTAATCAAATTGTGATTCATTAGCAAGGGAAAACAAAAATAAAGTAGCTACAAGCGACGGCTATTGTTGGAGTGGATTAGTGGGGTGACTTTGGTTCAACAGGCTAGGGCAAGTTAAGTATTTAGTAAGTTTATTCTTCTTAATTCTTCATTCTTCCTCTATGCAGTCTGTGCAGTGGGAATGGCTCCGGGGCTGCTTGTGGTTGTTTTGTTTTGTGTGATATGGGAATTCTCAGGAACCTCCAGCCTCCAGGATAACCGGATTTGCACCAGGTGCACCAAGTTGCAGATCCTCAGAAAACATGTTAAGGAACTGTAGCTGCAGCTCATTGACCTTCGGCTCATATGAAAAACTGAGGAGGTGATAGATAGGAGCTGCAGGGAGTTAGTCACCCCTAAATTGTAGGAGGCAGGTACCTGGATGACTGTCAGGAGAGGGCAGTAAGATGATCAGTCAGTGCAGAGTACCCCCCCCCCCCCACCCCCCGGCCATTTTCCTCAGTGAAAGTACGTCATTTTAGATACTATTAAACGGGGTGACCTGTCAGGGGTAACTGTAGCGATCATGTCTCTGGTACTGAGTCTGGCACTGTGGCTCAGAAGGGAAGGAGGGAGAAGAGGACTGCGGCAATGACAGGGGATTTCGAAGAGGAGGAGTAGAGATGAGTTTCTGTGGACACAATAGAGATACCTGTTTGGTATGTTGCATCCCAGGTGCCAGGGTCAGGGGCATCTTGGATCAGGCCCACAGCATTCTAAAGGGGGAGGATGAGCAACCAGAAGTCCTGGGAAGTATTGGCACCAATAACATAAATAGGAAAAGGGAGGAGATCCTGAAGAGAGAATGTAAGGAGTTAGGTAGAAAGCTGGAAAACAGGACTTCCAGGGTCGTCATCTCTGGATTGTTGTCTGTGCCATGTGCAGTGAAGGTAAGAAGAGGATGGTTTGGCAAATGAATGTGTGGCTGAGGAACTGGTGCATGGATTATGGCTTCAGATTTCTGGATCATTCGGGTCTCTTCTAGGGATGGTATGACCTACCTTATACAAAAGGGATGAGTCACACCTAAACCTGAGGGGGACCAATATTTTTGCAGGCAGGTTTGCTAGAACTGCTGGGGGAGAGTTTAAACTAATTTAGTTGGGGAAGGCAAAGAGTGCTGGGTGATAGGGCTGAGGACGGGGCATTTGGTAAACAAGCAGAGGCAGTGTGCAGTGAGATTGTCAAGAGGGACAAGCAGATGATAGGACAAAATTGCAGTCAGAGGGATGAGTTGCAGTGTAACACAGGAACAAAATCAAAAAGGTGACGAATGGTGGGTGGAGCTATGATGGCACAAGAGAGCAGCTTCTTCAAGCTCATCTGTGAAAACAGCTTAATTTCTACCTTTACTGTCTCTTTATTATCTCCTTCAAAGTGGATGGGTTCTGTCAGAGCCCTGACCTGTAGCTGCACTCAAACTGCGGTTCTTTGTGACGATGGTACCTGTTCCCTTGGATCACCAAATGGTCATTTTTCAATATCCCAGGGGCATGTCCTAGAAGGTGAGTGTGCCTCTGGGGCTCTGAGGATGAGCTGATTCTATGCCAGTGTCACTGACTGAAGCATCACGTGACAAAACTGCTGGCAGAGGTCTCTGTGCTTGGCAAATCTCAATCTCAATCTCTCTTCCTCTCCCTCCCCCTTCCCTTCTCCCCCTCTCTCTTCCCCTCTCATTGATGGGGGAGAATTTGTGGCCAATTCTTGAGTCAGAGAGTTCAAAAAACAGCAACACAGCAGGGATTAACATCATAATCAGTGAGTTGTTTTGATTAGTTGGTCTCCCCTCTCACTATGTGACACCTCTCTACCACTTTATTAGGGAAAGAGTGAGCCTGTGCCATGCTGAATTGTTGGGTGAACGATTAATTTACCATAACTAGAGATCATGGTCTCTCTTGCTGCAAGGGGGAGAAAGGAGCTTTGGGGTTCTAAAGTTTTTACTGTCACTCATTATTTGGGGTATTATTCTGTTTTAGTGGATTTCTGTGAACAGTAAGAATCTCATGTTATATATTGTATTCATTCTCTGATATTAAATGGAATTATTGAACTATTGAATACAGGACTAAGGTGTTATATTTGAATGGACATAGTATGCAGAATATAGTAAATGATTTTGTAACAAAATTAGAGATCAGCAGGTATGACATTGTGTTGTGGCTGAAAGAAAATTAGAATTGGGAGCTTAACATCCAAGAATGCACATTGTATGGAAAGGACAGGTCAGTAGGCAGAGGGGGTGGTGTGGCTCTGTTTGTAAACACTGAAATCAAAACCTTAAAAAGTGGTGACATATGATTAGAAGGTGTACAGTTGTTGTGGATAGAGTTAAGAAACTACAAGAGTAAAAAGACCCGGTGGGAGTTATATACAGGCCTCAAACAGTAGCCAGGATGTGGGCTACAAATTAAAATGGGAGATAGAAAAGGCATATCAAAAGGGAAATGTTATGATAGTCATGGGAGATTTCAATATGCAGGTAGATTGGGAAAATCAGGTTGGTGCTAAATAATAAGAGGAGATTTGTAGAATGCCTATGAGATACAATTTTAGAGCAGCTTGAGGATGAACCCACTAGGGGTTGGGTGTTATGTAACTAACTGGATTTGTTTAGGGAGCTTAAGGTAAAGGAGGTAGTAACCATAATATGTTGGAATTCACCACACAGTTTGAAAAGCAGAAGCTGAAGTTGATTGCAAGGGGACACTAGCAGGGATGACAGCAGAGCAGTAAAGGCTGGAATTTCTGAGAGCAATTCAAAAGGCACAGGATAGATACATTCCATTGAAGACTAAGTATTCTAAAGGCAAGATGGTACAACCATGGCTAAGAAGAAAAGTCAACCAACATAAAAGCAAAAGAGACATTAGTGGGAAGCATTTAAAAACCAACAAAAGGCAACTAAAAAAGTCAGAAGGAGGGAAAGGATGAAATATGAAGGCAAGCTAGTCAGTAATATCAAATAGGATACCAAAAGTACTTTCAGATATATAAAAAGAGAGGTGAGAGTAAATACTAGGCCAATAGAAAATGATGCTGCAGAGGAGGTAATGGGAGACAAGGAAATGGTGGATGAATTGTATGAGCATTTTGCATCAGTCTTCACTGTGGAAGACACTAATAGTGTGCCAGAAGTTCAAGAATGGTGGTGGACTGAAGTAACTGCAGTTGCTATTACTAGGGAGAAGGTGCTTTGGAAGCTGAAAGGTCTGAAGGGAGATAAGCCACATGGACCAGATGGACTACACCCTGGGGTTCTGAAAGAGGTAGCTGAAGAGATTGCGGAGGCATTAGTAATAATCTTTCCAGAAATCAATAGATCCTGGCATGGTTCTAGAGGATTGTTAATTTGCAAATGTTACCCCACTCTTCAAGAAGGGAGAGAGGCAGAGCAGACCCGATGGACTAGATGGCCTAACTCTGTTCCTATGTCCTATGGTCTTATTATCTCATAGAAACCTATCAAATGTTGAAAGGCCTCAATAGTATGGATGTGCAGAGGATTCTTCCTATAGAGGGTGAGTGTAGGACCAGAGGGCACTGCCTCAGAATAGAGGGATGTCCATTTAGAACAGAGGTGAGGAGGAATTTCTTTTGTCAGAGGGTGGTGAATCCGTGGAACTCATTGTCTCAGGTGGCTGTGGAGGATGGGTCATTGCATGTGCTTAAAGCAGAGGCTGATATGCTCTTGATTAGTCAGGGCATGAAAGGCAGTGGGAGAAGGCAGAAGAATGGAGTTGAGAGGAAAATGGATCAGCCAAGGTGAAATAGCAGAGCATACTCAATGAGTTAAATAACCTAACTTCGCTCCTATAGTCATTGAAGCAGTTCACCCTGCTCTTCCTGGGCACTGCTATGATTTTTTGAAACAGGTGGGAGCCTCCAACTGCAGCAGTGAGAGATTAAAGATGCAAACACGAGGAAATCTGCAGATGCTGGAAATTCAAGCAACACACACAAAATGCTGGTGGAACGCAGCAGGCCAGGCTATAGGAAGTACAGTCGACGTTTCGGGCCGAGACCCTTCGTCAGGCCTTCTGCGTTCCACCAGCATTTTGTGTGTGTTACAGAGACCAAAGATGTTTTTGAACATTATGGCCAATTGGTTGGTATAGGTTTTTCGCGCCCTAGCAGATATACCACTGGGGCCTGATATCTTGCTCACCCTCTTAAAATACAACATCAGTGCCTCAGACAGATGCCACAGGGTCGCCAGGTGCTGCAGGGATTTGCATAGGTGTAGTTTTATTCTATCTTTCAAAGTGTGCATGAAAGAAATTCAGCTTCTCAGGGACTGAAGTAGCTCCGCCATTTATGACATTAGGTAAAGCTGCATGAGAGCATCCCCAGCAACCCGACTGAGAAAATAGCACTGGACAATGGAAAAGCAGACAAGGAAAATAATGATGACAGCATTTCTGTACATTTTTGAAGTAAGGAATAAAATGACTAAAGGTGGAATTGTTTAATGAGAGCAGTATGGAGAACTTGAGACATAAGGGACTGTGCTGCAGAAATCTGGAGGAAGAAACAGACTGCTGGAGGGATCAAGGCAACATCTGTAGAGACGCTGCCTGACACGCTGAAATCCTCCAGCAGTCAGTTTATTCTTTGCTCTACAGAGTAAATTGAGGTGCAGCCAGTAAAGAAAACAGCAGGATAATGGATCCAAAGGCAAAATCAGAGAAATAAATGCCATGGACTGCAGAAAATAACACTTGCCATTCTCTGAGAAAAAATGTTTCTCCAATTACTTAATGATAACATTCTTACATTTATAGATCCTAATTTTGAATTTCCCATAATTGGAAACCTCTTTATTTCCCTATAAATTTAAAGGCTTCTGGAAAGTTAACCTTAAGTTTCTCTTCTTTAGAAAACAGGAGCCCTAGTTTGATCTGTTATTGATGATCAGATCTTCTAGTAACTTACTTGAAACATCTTTTTCCAAGCACTTACTCCATGATCAATATGGCTGTAATAAATATACAATCTTACTATTGCTAGATTCTTTCAAATACTGCTGAAGTCCGGTTGCTAAGGGTCAAAAGATCGAAAATTACCTTGCAATTCAAGATGTTGAAACCCATCTTTTGAGTTTGAAGATTTTTCCCTTTGCATTTCAAGCCATTCAAAGTTATTAATTATATCTCAGGAATAACTTGGAAGTAAAATTTTGACATTTATTTCAGAATCAGAATCAGAATCAGGTTTATTTTCACCGGCATGCAACGTGAAATTTGTTAACCTAGCAGCAGCAGTTGAATGCAATACATAATCTAGCAGAGAGAGAGAGAGAGAGAGAGAAATAATAATAAATAAAATAAGACATAATAAACAAACAACTAAATCAATTACTTATATTGAATAGATTATTACAAAATGTGCAAAAACAGAAATACTATATATTAAAATAGTGAGGTTGTGTCCAAAGCTTCAATGTCCATTTAGGAATCGGATGGCAGAAGGGAAGAAGCTGTTCCTGAATCGCTGAGTGTGTGCCTTCAGGCTTCTGTATCTCCTTCCTGATGGTAACAGTGAAAAAAGTGCATGCCCTGGGTGCTAGAGGTCTTTAAAAATGGATGCTGCCTTTCTAAGACACCGCTTCCTAAAGATGTCCTGGATACTTTGTAGGCTAGTGCCCAGTGGAGCTGACTAGATTTACAACCTTCTGCAGCTTCTTTCGGTCCTGTGCACCAGCCCCTCCATACCAGACAGTGATGTAGTCTGTCAGAATGCTCTCCAAGGTGCAACTATACAAGTTTATGAGTATATTTGTTGGCATGCCAAATTGCTTCAAACTCCTAATAATGTATAGCCGCTGTCTTGCCTTCTTTATGACTCCATCAATATGTTGGGACCAGGTTAGATCCTCAGAGATCTTGACACCCAGGAACTTGAATCTGCTCACTCTCTCCACTTCTGATCCTTCTGAGGATTGGTAAGTGTTCCTTCATCTTACCCTTCCTGAAGTCCACAATCAGCTCTTTCATCTTACTGATGCTGACTGCCAGGTTGTTGCTGCGGCACCATTTCACTTATTGGCATATCTCACTCCTATACATATTCTCGTCACCACCTGAGATTCTACCAACAATGGTTGCATCATCAGCAAATTTGTAGATCGTGTTTGAGCTTAGCCACACAGTCATTTGTATACAGGGAGTAGAGCTGTGGGCTAAGCACACACCCCTGAGGTGCATCAGTTTTGATCGTCAGTGAAGAGGATATGTTATCACCAATCCGCACAGACTGTGGTCTTCCGGTTAGGAAGTTGAGGATCCAATTGCAGAGGGAGGTAAAGAGGCCCAGGTTCTGCAACTTCTCAATCAGGACTGTGAGAATGATGGTATTAAATGCTGAGCTATAGTCGATGAACAGCATCCTGACACAGGTGTTTGTGTTGTTTAGGTGGTCTAAAGCCACGTGAAGAGCCATGGAGATTGTGTCTGCCATTGAACGATTGTGACGATATATTCTGTAGAATGTATGGGCATAAGATGAATGAATACATCGAATGGGTATCGCTCTGGGCCTGTATTCACTGAAATTAAGAAGAATGAGGGAGGATCTCATTGAAATGTATTGGTCTTGGATTACCTAAACAATAGCAATACCTATATCAGCATTAACAAGTTCCAAAAACTCAGTTTACATCTTCTCAGTGACAATCGACACTGCTATGCCCACTGCTCTACTCCCTCCACACCCATGACTGTGTGGCTCACCACAGCTTAAACACCATCTGTAAATTTGTCAATGACATAACTATTGTTGGCAGAATTTCAGATAGTGACGAGGAGGCGTACAGGAGAGAGACAGAACTGCTGGTGGAACAGAGTTGAATCAACAATCTTGCATTCAACATCAGGTCAGTAAGACCAAGGAAATGACTGTGAACTTCAGGAAGGGTAAGTCGAAGGAACACACATCATCGAGGGATCAGCAATAGAGAGGGTGAGCAGTTTCAAGCAGTTTCATTAGGGGTTTTTTTAACCAAAGGGAGAAATCAATAGTCATGTCATCAGGTTGGATGCTACACGGATATTGTATGAGGTGTTGCTCCACCACCCTGAGGGTGGCCTCATCACGGCACCAGAGGCGGCCATGGACCAACATGTCAGAATGAGAATGGAAATCAGAATTAACACGTTTGGCCACAGGGTTGTTCCACTTCTGGCGGATGAAGTAGAGGTGCTTGATGAAGTGCCTCCCCGCCCCCCCAAGTTTATGACGGATCTCACGAATATAGAGGAGCACTGGATGCAATTGACAACCCCGGCAGATTCGTTGGTGAAGTGTTGCCCCAGCTGGAAGGGCTGTTTGGGACCCAGAATACAGGTGAATGGGCAGGTATAGCACCTTGACTGTTTGCAGGAATAAGTGCCGGGAGTGAGATTAGTGGGGAGGGACGAAAGGACAAGGGAACTGCAGACGGAATGATCCCCACAGAAAGTGGCAGAGGGCAGGAGATAGAGATGTGTTTGGCAGTAGGGGCCTTTTGGAGATAGCAGATGCTGAGGTGAATGATGTTTTTTTTGGATGCAGAGGCTCATGGGGCAGAAGTTTTAGGACAAGAGGAACTCTATCACAGCGAAGGTGGTAGGAGATGGGATGAACACAGATGTCCAGGAAATTGAAGAGTTGCAGGTGAAGGCAGCGCCAATGGAGGAGGAAGGAAAACCCTGTTCTTTGAAAAAGTAAGACATCTCTGATGTCCTGAACAGGAAAGCCTCATCCTGGGAAATGATGCAGCAGAGACGAAAGAACTGAGAAAAAGGAATAATTGTTTTAAAGGAGACAGGGTGGAAAGAGGTATAGACAAGATAGCTGTGGGAATCGGTTGGTTAATAAAAGATGCCAGCCGACAGTTTGTCTCCAGAGATGCAGACAAAGGGATTGAGAAAGAAGAGGGAGGTGTCAGAAATAGCACCTCCCTCTCCTTATTAACTCATGTAGGACCCCAGTTACACAAAAGATTACCTCTTTTCATTGCTACCATCTAAGATGTAGCACAGGGGCCTAAAGACACACACTCAATATTTTAGGAACAGCTTCTTCCCCACACCCATCAGATTTCTGAATGGACAGCGAAGCCATGTACACTACATGCTTGTTTAATTTTGTTTGCTCTCTTTCGGAACTACTTATGACATATGCCAGTGATAGTAAAGCTGATTTTGATTCTGAATATTGAAAGACCTAGATAGAGTGGACACTGTGAGGATGTTTCCAATGATAGGGCACAGCCTCTGAATATAAGGACATTCCTTTAGAGCAAAGGTGAGGAGGAATTGCTTAGCTAGAGGGTGATGAATCTGCAGAATTCATTGCCACAGGTAGCTATGGAAGCCAAGTTATTGTATGTATTTGAACCAGAGGTTGATAGGTTTCCAATTTGTAAGGGTATCAATGGTAACAGGGAGAAGTTCAAAGTTTAAAGTAAATTTATTATAAAGTACATATATGTCACCTTATACAACCTGGAGATCCATTTCCTTGCAAGAATACACAGTGAATGCAAGAAAGACTGTAGGATTATTGAAAGACCATGTAGTTGCGTGAATGAAGCCACTGGAGAAAATTACAGGTAGATACAAAGCAGCTTCTTTATTCAGCAAAACACTTCTTCAGCTCCCCATCGATTTTGATGTTGACTGAGGCCTGGGCAAGGTTGTATGGAAGACCGGCAGTTGCCCATGCTGCAAGTTGCCCCTCTCCATGCCATCGATGTTGTCCAACGGAAGGGCTCTAGGCCAATGGTGTCATCATAGAGCAATGTGTGGTTAAGTGCCTTGCTCAAGGACACAACATGCTGCCTCAGCTGAGACTTGAAATAGCGGCTTTCAGAGCACTAGGCCAATGCCTTAGCCACTTGGCCACGCGCCAACACACTGTATGAGGTCACAGGTTCAATCCCCAGCATCTCGACAAAACAATGTACAGCAAGCATCATATGGAGATGCCTTCAGTCGAAAGGTCTGGCTGGCCCAACATGGTGCTCAATATTTTTAATGTGCTAAACATCAAAGGACAATTCCATATTTACAATGTATGGACAACGCTTTCTTTGAAACTACACGAAAACTTCACTCCTCCCTATTCACCTCCACACCACAGACATCCAAATGAATTTTAATCAGCATTGTCTGGTCTGGATTCACGGCTTTTAGGAACCCATTGTTCAGAGCTGCACTCCAAATTAAATCCACAATACATATTCAGATGTGGAGACATTGCTCTAACAGATCACATCCAAGAAGACAAACAGTCAATATGCAAAAGACAACAAAAACATGCAAATATAAAAAATAATAAATAAATAAATAAGCAATAAATATCAAGAATACAAGATGAAGAGTCCATGAAAGGCAGTCCATAGGATGTGGGAACAGTTCAGTGATGGGGGTGAGTGAAGTCATCCCCCCAGGTTCTAGAGCCTGATAGTTGAGGGGTAATAACTATGAATGTTCCTGAATTTGATTATGTGAGTCCCAAGGCTCCTGTGCCACCTTCTTGAAGGTAGCAACAAGAAGAGAGCATGGCCAGGATGGAGGGGGTCCTTGATGATGAGTGCTGATTTCCTACAACAGTATTCAGTGAAGATGTGCTCAGTGATGGGGAGGGCTTTGCCTGTGATGGACTGTGTCATATACATTACTTTTTGTATGATTTTTCCATTCAAGAGCATTGGTGCTTTCTTACTAGCCATGATGCAAGCAGTCAATATACCCTCCACCACACATCTATGGAAGTTTGCCAAAATTTTAGATGCCATATTAAGTCTTCTCAAACTTCTAAGGAAGTAGAGCCATGTCCATGCTTTTTTCATAATGGCACACATGCTGGGCCCAGGACAGGTCCTCTGATATAATAACACAAAGGAAGTTAAAGTTGTTGACCCTCTTCACCTTTTACCCCCCGATGAGGACTGGCTCATGGATCTCCGGTTTCCTCCTCCTGAAGTTAATAACCATCTCCTTGGTCTTGCTGACATTGAGTCTGAGGTTGTTGTTCTGGCACCATTCTGCTAGATTTTCAATCTCCTTCCCATATACTGATTTGTCACCACTTCTGATTCGGCCAATGACAGTGATGTCATCAGTAAAATTAAAAATGGGATTGGAGCTGTGCTTTGCCTCCCAGGAAGAAGTATAAAGTAAATAAATTAGCGAGTTAAGCACAGAGCCTTGTAGGGCACCTATGCTGATGGAGATTGTGGAGGAGATGTTTTTGCCTGACTTGGGGCTGCAAGTAAAGAAATCGAGGATTCAATTGGATAAAGAGGTATTGAGGCAAAGGTCCTGAAGCTAGTTTTGAGGGATGATAGTATTGAATACTGAGCTATAGTCAATAAAAGACATCATGTTGTTTGCTTCTTCACTGTCCCGCTGCTTCAGGGTTGAGTGAAGAGCCAGTGAAGTGGCACCTGCTGTGGACCTGTTGTGACAGTAGGCAAACTAGAGTGGATCCAAGTTGCATCTCACTCAGGAGTTGTCAGGTTTCATCACCAACCTCTCAAATCACTTGATCATAGTAGATGTAAGTGCTACTGGACACAGTCATTGAGGCAGGTTACCACTTTCTTCTTAGGCGCCAGTATAATTGAAACCTGCTTGAAGCAGGTGGCTACCTCAGACTGTCAAAGAGAGAGGTTAAGGATCTCAGTAAACACTCCATGTCTTTACTACCCAGCCAGATACCCCATCTGGGCCAGATGCTTTCGCTGGTTTCACCGTCCTGAAGGATACTCTCACGTTGGCCTCAGAGACTAAAATCACAGAGCCATTGGGGCTGACATTGGGGAGTTCGTGAAGGCTTCTTCATGTTTTCATGATCAATGGCATTGATTTTGTCTGGGAATGAAGCCTTGTTATCACCTATGTCACTTGGTTTCTCTTCATAGGAGGTAATAGCATTCAAGCCCTGCCACAGATGTTAAGCATCCTTTAGTGATTCAAGTTTCAAAGTACATTTATTGTCAAAGAACGTAGAAATTATATACGCTGAGACTTGATTGCTTACAGGCAGTCACAAGGCAAGAAATCTGAAATAACACAATTTTAAAAATATGACAAACCCCCAGTGCCCACAGAGAAAGAGGGAAAAAAAAACACAAAACAAATCATATAAAACAATAGAAGCAAAAGAGAACAAAGGCAGCCTGAACCAAGTTTGGTCTGGAATTGTCACTTCGCAAGTAAGGTGGCTTTCCAGAGATCATGCCTGGATCTCATGTATCTTACTTTGGTCGCCAGACTTAAATGCCACTGACCCTGGTCCTCAGCACATTGTGGATCTCAAAGTTCATCCAGGGCTTCTGGTTGGGGAACATGCTGAATGATTTTGCGAGGTTACGTTAGTCTACAACTATTTTTGATTTTTACCTGCACAGACCATCCAAAAGAAAAACTCAGAAAAAAATTATATAGCCTTCCTCTCACTCCTAATTTCCAAAACGTAATCAAAAGACCTTCCCTCCCTCACATACAATATGCTTTTTCAACATCAAAAAATACGATTACAACTTCTTTATTTACCTGTGCTTTCCTAATATCATCTACCAAACATAAAACTGAATCCAATGTTATTCTGCCCTTCCAAAGGCTGCTCTGATAAAACACTATATCATCTCTTTATTCCAAAATATAATTCAACCGCTCTATTATCATACATTCGATAAGTTTACACAAATGTGACCTGAATGATGTTAGTCTATAACTAGAAGGATCCGATGGGGGTTTCCCTAGATTTAGAATAGGTACTACTACTACCATTTTCCATGAGGAGGGAAGATGGCCTAAACTCCAAATATGATTCAAAAATTTTAATATTATTTCCAGAGAGTTGTCAGCAATATGTTTACACATACAATAACATATTTCTTTTCCTGAAGCCATCTGACCAGTGCAATTAATAGCTTTCTTAAATTCACACAAAGAAAACCCTACATCTCTAATACTTACATTGCTACAGCTGGGTTCCAACACATCAGGGTATTCACTTAAAACCTTATCGCTACATTGTTTAGCCTCTTCACTTAAACTATCTTGATTATGAATTGCAGCAAATGACCAACCCAATAACTAAACCTTCTGATTTCAGTAACAATCCTATTAACGGTAAGACTCTTGGCAGTGTGGAGGATCAGAGAGATCTTGGGGTCCAAGTCCATAGGACACTCAAAGCTGCTACGCAGGTTGACTCTGTGGTTAAGAAGGCATATGGTGTATTGGCCTTCATCAATCATGCGATTGAGTTTAGGAGCCCAGAGGTAATGTTGCAGCTATAGAGGACCCTGGTCAGACCCCACTTGGAGTACCATGCTCAATTCTGGTCACCTCACTATAGGAAGGACATGGAAACCATAGAGGAGATTTACAAGGATGTTGTCTGAATTGGGGAGCATGCCTTATAAGAATAGGTTGAGTGAACTTGGCCTTTTCTCCTTGGAGCGACAGAGGATGAGAGGTGACTTGATAGAGGTGTACAAGATAATGAGAAGCATTGATTGTGTGGATAGTCAGAGGCTTTCCCCAGGGCTGAAATGGTTAGCACGAGAGGGCATAGTTTTAAGGTGTTTGGAAGTAGGTACAGAGGAGATGTCAGGGGTAAAATTTTTTATGCAGAGATTGGTGAATGCGTGGAATGGGCTGCTGGCAGCGGTGGTGGAGGCAGATATGATAGGGTCTTTTAAGAGTCTCATGGATGGCTACATGGAGCTTAGAAGAATAGAGGGCTATAGGTAAAGTTCGGCACAACTTTGTGGGCTGAAAGGCCTATATTGTGCTGTAGAACAATAAAACATTACCGCACAGAAACAGGCCCTTCGGCCCTTCTTGGATGTGCTGAACCATTTTTCCACCCAGACCCAATGACCTGCACATGGCCCATATCCCTCCATGTACCTGTCCAAGTTTTTCTTAAATGTTGAAAGTGAGCTGGCATTTACCACTTCATCTGGCAGCTCATTCCACTCCCACCACTCTCTGTGTGAAGAAAACCCCCTAATGTTCCCTTTAAACTTTTCCCCCTTCACACTTAACCCATGTCCTCTGGTTTCTTTATCCCCTAGCCTCAGTGGAAAAAGCCTGTTTGCATTCACTCTATCTATACCCGGCATAATTTTATACACTTCTATCAAATCTCCCCTCATTCTTCTATGCTCCACAGAATAAAGTCCTTTCTCTGTAACTCAGTTTCTCAAGTCCCAGCAACATCCTTGTAAACCTTCTCTGCAATCTTTCAACCTTACTAATATCCTTCCTTTAATTCAGTGACCAAAACTGCACACAACACTCCAAATTCGGCCTCACCAATGTCTTATACAACCTCACCATAACACTCCAACTCTTATATTCAATACTTTGATTTATAAAGGTCAATGTACAAAAAGCTCTCTTTACGACCCTATCTACTTGTGACGCCACTTATAGGGAGTTATGTATCTGTATTCCAGATCCCTCTGTTCTACTGTGCTCCTCAGTGTCCTACCATTTACCTTGTATGTTCTACCTTGGTTTGTCCTTCCAAAGTGCAATACCTCATACTTGTCTGCATTAAACTCCATCTGCCATGTTTTAGCCCATTTTTCCAACTGATCCAAATACCTCTGCAAGCTTTGAAAACCTTCCGCACTGTCCACTACACCTCCAATCTTTGCTGATCCAATTTACCACATTATCATCCAGATCATTGATATAGATGACAAATAACAATGGGCCCAGCACTGATCCCTGTGGCACACCACTAATCACAGGACTCTACTCAGAGAAGCAATCCTTCACTACCACTCTCTGGCTTCTTCCATTGAGTCAATGTCTAATCCAATTTACTACCTCTCCATGTATACCTAGTGACTGAATCTTCCTAACTAACCTCCCATGCAGGACCTTGTCAAAGGCCTTACTAAAGTCCATGTAGACAACATCCACTGCATTCCCTTCATCCACTTTCCTGATAACCTCCTCAAAAAACTCTAATAGATTGGTTAAACATGACCTACCACAAACAAAGCCATGTTTCCTCTACCTAGTAAGTCCCTGTCTACCCAAATACTTGTAGATCCTATCTCTTAGCACTCCTTCCAAAAATTTACCTACTACTGACATCAAACTTACTGGCCTATAATTTCCCGGATTACTTTTAGAGCCTTTTTTAAACAACAGAACAACATGAGCTATCCTCCAATCCTCCGGAACCTCACCCGTAGATACCGACATTTTAAATATATCTGCCAGGGCTCCTGCAATTTCAACACTAGTCTCCTTCAAGGTCCGAGACAATATCCCATCAGTTCCTGGGGATTTATCTATTCTGATTTGCCTCAAGACAGCAAGCACCTCCTCCTCTTCAATCTGTATAGGTTCCATGACCTCACTACCTGTTTGCCTTATTTCCATAGACTCTATGCCAGTTTCCTTAGTAAATACAGATGCAAAAAACCCATTTAGGATCTCCCCCAGTTTTTTTTGGTTCCATACATAACCGACCACTCTGAATTAAAGAGGACCAATTTTATCCCTTTCTATCCTTTTGTTCTTAATATACCTCTGGAAGCTCTTTGGATTATCCTTCACTTTGAATGCCAAAGCAACGTCATGTCTTCTTTTAGCCCTCCTGATTTCTTTCTTAAGTACTTTTTTGCACTTTTTAAACTCCTCAAGCACCTTATTTGCTCCCTGTTGCCTATACATGCTATACATCTCTCTCTTCGCCTTTATCAGAGTTCCAATATCCCTTGAGAACCAAGGTTCCTTATTCTTATTCACTTTGCCTTTAATCCTGACAGGAACATACAAACTCCATATTCTCAAAATTTCTCCTTTGAAGGCCTTCCACTTACCAATCACATCCTTGCCAGAGAACAACCTGTCCCAATCCACGCTTTTTAGATCCTTTCTGATTTCTTCAAATTTGGCCTTTTTCCAGTTGAGAACCTCAACCTGAGGACCAGATCTATCATTATCCATGATGAACTTGAAACTAATGGTGTTATGATCACTGGAACCCAAGTGTTCCCCTACACATGTATGTTTTCTATGTTTCTACTACCTTGTGATACCTTCTTTAATCAATACTGGAATGCTATTAGCCCAATGAATCCCCCTCCCCCATTTTTTAATCAATCCCCAAACATCTCTAAGTTTAACTTCTTTTCCGATACTATCACAATATGATTGCCAGTAAACTTTTATCGCAACCTCACCACAGCCTGTGCCCTTTTATACTTAATAAGGTCACTCGCAGAGTGGTACTTCTTATCTGTCCTAACTGCCTTGTTTCTCACCCCAACTGCCTCTGTACACTCCTCAGTCCACTATGGCGTAGCCTTTATCCAATTATAGTCCTTTTTAATAGGAATCACTTCTCACTGCAGTTTGATAAATCATGTGACATAACCTTTCATTGCATAAATCCACATCATCCTCAACATTTAGCCCAGACAAACATTCATCACATAAAGCCTTAAACCTCCCAATTTGCTTTACCAAAATTCCACCTCCTAAAAGTGGCCTCTTGACCCCTATATAAATCTAAACCCAAGCTTATAAATACAGGAAAATGATCACTTCCTAGTGTTTCACCTCCCATGACAACCCACTCCAGACAGAATGTTCAAAACCAAAGTTAAATCCATAACAGTTTCAGAACTATGATGAACATTAAATAGGGTCATAAGATATCAGAGGAATTGAGACAGATTGACATTAGGAAAGAAACTGTGATGAGTAGACTGGTAGGACTGAAGGCTAATAAATCCCCGGGTCCAAATGGTCTGCATCCGAGGGTTCTAAAAGAGGTGGCTCAGGAAATTGCGGATGCATTGGTAAGCATTTTCCAATGTTCCTTAGATTCAGGATCAGTTCCTGAAGATTGGAGAGTGGCTAATGTTATCCCACTTTTCAAGAAGGGAGGGAAGGAGAAAACGGAGAACTATCACCCTGTTAGCCTAACGTCAGTCGTGGGGAAGATGCTTGAGTCCATTATTAAGGACGAAATAGTGACACATCTTGATGGCAGAAATAGGATTAGGCCGAGCCAGCGTGGATTTACCAAGGGCAAATCATGCTTGACTAATCTGTTGGAGTTTTTTGAGGGTGTAACAAGGATGTTAGACGAGGGTAAGCCAGTGGATGTTGTGTACCTAGATTTTCAGAAGGCATTCGATAAGGTGCCACATAGGAGATTGGTGAGTAAAATCAGAGCTCATGGCATTGGGGGCAGGGTTTCAACATGGATAGAAAACTGGTTGGCAGATAGAAAGCAAAGGGTAGCAGTGAATGGGTGTTTCTCGGACTGGCTGGAGGTGACTAGTGGGGTACCACAGGGCTCTGTATTGGGACCACAGCTCTTTACGATTTATGTCAACGATTTAGATGAGGGCATTGAAAACTATATCAGCAAGTTTGCTGACGATACTAAACTGGGTGGCAGTGTGACATGCGAAGAGGACGTTAGGAGAATACAGGGAGACTTGGATAGGCTGGGTGAGTGGGCAGATACTTGGCAGATGTCATTCAATGTGAATAAATGTGAAGTTATCCACTTTAGAAGCAGAAACAAGAGGGCAGAGTATTGTCTGAACGGTGTAGGTAAGGGGGAAATGCAAAGAGACCTAGGAGTCCTAGTTCACCAGTCAATGAAGGTGAATGAGCAAGTGCAACAGGCAGTGAAGAGGGCAAATGGAATGCTGGCCTTTGTTACAAGGGGAGTTGAGTAAAAGAGCACGGATGTCCTTTTGCATTTGTACAGGGCCCTGGTGAGACCACACCTGGAATATTGTGTACAGTTTTGGTCTCCAGGTTTAAGGAAGGACATTCTGGCAATTGAGGAAGTGCAGCGTAGATTCACTAGGTTGATTCCTGGGATGGCAGGGCTGTCTTACGCAGAGAGATTGGAGAGATTGGGCTTGTACACGCTGGAATTGAGGAGATTGAGAGGCGATCTGATTGAAACATTTAAGATAATTAAAAGATTTGATAGGATTGAGGCAGGAAATATGTTCCAGATGTTGGGAGAGTCCAGTACCAGAGGGCATGGATTGAGAATAAGAGGTCAGTTATTTAAAACAGAGTTGAGGAAGAGCTACTTCTCCCAGAGAGTTGTGGAGGTGTGGAATGCACTGCCTCGGAAGACAATGGAGGCCAATTCTCTGGATGCTTTCAAGAAGGAGCTAGATAGATATCTGATGGATAGGGGAATGAAGGGATATGGGGACAAGGCAGGGACTGGGTATTGATAGTGAATGATCAGCCATGATCTCAGAATGGCGGTGCAGACTCGAGGGGCCGAATGGTCTACTTCTGCACCTATTGTCTATTGTCTATTGTCTAAATCTCATACCTCTCCATCATTAAGGCACAAAAGTTGGGAAGTATCTAAAAATTCTTCTACCGTCAAAACATTACCATTATTCCTCAAAGAACCCCACGGTGAACAATGTGCATTAAAATCCCCACACCAGACAACCCTTAAGGAGCTGGCGCTACATATGCTTTGCAACAAATCAATCTAAAGCTTTCCACAAGGGTTGAAGACTCAATGGGCCAAGTGGCCTAATTCTTCTTCTATGTCTTATGGTCTTATGGAAATAAGCAGCAAAATGTTTAACTTTATTGTTCAATGGTTCCGGAGTTTGAGGCTAAATGTTGAACATTTTTATAGAGCGTGTATTTTGCTGATTTTCTCCTGAGCATATAAACCTCAAAATTTACTTGGAACTGATTAGAACAACTGTGAATAATAGCAATAGTTATAGTACAAATACTTGTGTTTCTGGCTTTAATGGGTAGAAAACAATATTTTTAAATTCTGAACACAATTTCATTTGTTGATTCTGCTCTGTACTGTAAGTGAGGTATTAGTATGAAATATCTAAAATGCATGAACTAAATGCTTGCCATCCTGGTTGTTTATTCTATGTAATACATTTTTGATTTAAGCTCAACCCTGGAGCAATCGATCATGCTGTTGTTTTAAAAATGGACTGAAGATAGGAAAATTGCTAAGTCTATTTACTAAAATTATGATAAATGGCTTCTCATTGTTTTGGCAAGCACAAAATGTAGTGCAAGGTTAATATCCTTTAAAGATTAATTGGGATACATTGGGACTAGTACATTTCAGCCCAATTGAGCAGCTGCCCCAATGAGATGAATTTTCGTGGGAGAAGTTAAAATGGTACAAAAAGAGAAACTACCATTTAACTCAGTTACAAGTTATGTATTTCAATGAAATACAGAACAAATTAAAACAATACTAATACTACTGGTGCTTGTCCATCATATCCAACAATGCCAGGAAATCTATGTGGGAGAGTTTTTAAAGCGAAAAAGCCATTGCACTGGGGTAGTGACACTCTCTAAAACTCAGAAATTTGGGTCCTGTAGTCACAATTGGGATCTACCTTGGTTGCTGTGGATAACCATTACTTCTTCGGTGTCTCATCAAGCCCTTTCCTTTCAATGGAACTTTGCAGAACCACCTTCCTGGCTGTTAGACCCCATTGTAGATCTCATCAGCCAATCCACCTGAGCTGACTTTGCATGCTAGAACAGGCATGTCCTAATCTCACTGGGGTATGAGGCCCAATGGTTTCACCTGGTTTAGCCCACCTGTCAAAGCAGTGTACTAGTGTGCGGTTGCTATTGCATGGGAACAGATATTTGGAGCCACAGGTGAGAGCTGAGGGTCCAGTGGGGATTAAAGATAGATGATTGTTGATACCTTTGAAATCCTTCATAGTTCCTAACTTATTGAAGCAGTGAAATTGTGTCATTTTCACTCCTGGCAGATTCTGGCATTTCCACGCCTGAATGCTTGAAAGCGCAGTGAGCTAATTAGTTCTGATTTGTCTTACGGCTTATTTCTCGCCAACTATCAGCGACAAAAATCACTGATTTTCGAACACAAACACATTAAGCTGAGCTATTTTAAAACTGTTGGCTGTAAGCACAGTGAAGTGTCTAACGGCCACACAAGCGCACACAACTCCTGCTAGTTAGAAACAGTCAGGTTTAACAGTCTCCTGTCCTAATTAAGTGGTGAGTGTCCTCATGAAGGGAACCATTGAGAAACGTATTTTCTCAATAACTTTTTGTTCTTTAAGAGTTATCCCAAAGAAGCAGTTGCCCCAAATAACCAATGGTTCTATTAACTGGAATCTACTGTATTAAGAAAGGTGTACCTATTTCTATTGCCCAGGCTGCTGGGGACATTCAGGGCAATATCTGAAATAAACATTTCTTAGAAATCTAACAAAGGCTTAATTATTATTTTCCTTTAGATTTGTGAGGTTATCTTATTCAATTGAAAGGACATAATTATTCTTAACATAGTTATTTATACCATATATCACTTTCATGAAACATGAATTAACATGAATCATAATCATGTAAATTGGCTTTAAAAATAATATACCTTCCACAATCCTATCATTTTCACCAGTTCATGGTATTCAATCATATCATGATGCAAAATATCTTGTGCAACTTGAAAATCAAAATATAATGAAGCACAGTGAATGTTTAATATGATGGCAAATATTTTCAGTCTGGGGAAAGGCATACAAGTTATGAATAAGCCTTAATCACTCAGCTTTCCTTTAGCAACTTTCACTCTCAGTGAATTCCATTTAGAGCATAAGACCATAAAATAATAGGAGCAGAATTAGGCCATTCAACCCACTGAATGTGTTCCGCCTTTCCATAATGGCCAAATAATTAACCCCCTAAACCCCATTCTCCTGCCTTTTCCCTATAATGTTTGACACCCTGATTAATCAAGAACCCAACAACATCCGCCTTAAATATACCCAATGACTTGGACTGTACAGCCATCTGTAGCAATGAATGCCAGCAACCTCTGGCTAAAGAAATTTTTCCACATCTCTGTTTTAAATGTACATTCCTCAATTCTAGGTCTGTGCCATCGGGTCCTAGACTCCCCCACTATAGAGAACATCCTCTCCACACCCACTCTCTCTTAGCCTTTCAATATCTGAGCAAACACAAAGAAATCTGCAGATGCTGGAAATTCAAACAACACACCCAAAATGCTGGTGGAACACAGCCGGCCAGGCAGCATCTATTAGGAGAAGCACTGTCGACATTTCAGGCTGAGACCCTTCGTCAAGACTAACTGAAAGGAGAGATACTAAGTGATTTGAAAGTAGTGAGGGGAGGGGGAGGTGTGAAATGATAGGAGTAGACCGGAGGGGGTGGGATGAAGTTAAGAGTTGGAAAGATGATTGGCGAAAGTGATACAGAGCTGGAGAAGGGAAAGGATCATGGGACGGGAGGCCTTGGGAGAAAGAAGGGGGGGAAGGCAAACAACTAAATATGTCAGGGATGGGGTAAGAAGGGGAGGAGGGGCATTAACAGAAGTTAGAGAAGTCAATGTTCTTGCCATCAGGTTGGAGGCTACCCAGCTGGTATATAAGGTGTTGTTCCTCCAACCTGAGTTTGGATTCATTTTGACAATAGAGGAGGCCATGGATAGACATATCAGAATGGGAATGGGACATGGAATTAAAATGTGTGGCCACTGGGAGATCCTACTTTTTCTGGCGGACCGAGCGTAGGTGTTCAGTGAAACGGTCTCCCAGTCTGCGTCGGGTCTCACCAATATATAAAAGGCCACACCGGGAGCACCGGACGCAGTATACCACACCAGCCGACTCACAGGTGAAGTGTCGCCTCACCTGGAAGGACTGTCTGGGACCCTGAATGGTGGTGAGGGAGGAAGTGTAAGGGCAGGTGTAGCACTTGTTCCGCTTACAAGGATAAGTACCAGGAGGGAGATCAGTGGGAAGGGATGGGGGTGCCGAGTGGACAAGGGAGTCGCGTAGGGAGCAATATTTCCTTTCAATATCCAGTAGGTTTCAATAAGGTCCCCTTCCCCCATACTCCTGAACTCCAGTGAGCACGGGCCTGAAGCCATCAAACGTGCCTCATATGTTAACCCTTTCATTCCTGGGATCACTCTCACGAACCTCCTCTGGACTCTCGCCAATGCCAGCAAATCTTTTCTCAGAAGTAGGGCCAAAATCTGTTCATACTATACCAAGTACGGTCTGACCATCATTACACCCTTGCTTTTGCATTCTAGTCCTCTCAAAATGAATGCTAACATGGCACTGACCTGACTTACACTGACTCAACCTGCAAGTTCTCCTTTAGGGAATCTGCATGAGTCCCTCAGCACCTCTAATTTTTTGAATTTTCGCTCCATTTAGAAAATAGTCCCTGCCTATATTCCTTCTGCAAAAATGCATGACCACGCACTTCGTTACACTGTATTCCATCTTTGCCCAGTCCCCAAGTCTGTCTAAGTCTAAGGGTAAATGAAAAATACAGCAGAGAAACAGATCCTTTGGCCCATTTACTCCATGTCAAACCATTTAAGCTTCCTAGTCCCATCAACCCACACAATGACCACGGCCCTCCATGCTCCTCCCATTCATGTACCTATCAACTTCTCTTCTACGTTGAAATTGAGTTTGCTTGCACCACTTGTGCTGGCAGCATGTTCCACACTCTCACCATCCTCTGACTGAAGAAGCTTCCCCTCAGGTTCCCATTAAACACTTCAGTTTTCACCATTAACACAAAACAAGTTGTAGTACCACCCAACCTCAATGGAAAAAAGCCTGCTTGCATTTAACCCATTTATACCCAGTATAGTTTTCCATTCCTCTATCAAATCACTCCTCAGTCTTCTACATTCCAAGGAATAAAGTCCTAAACTACTCAATCTTTCCTTATAACTCAGGTCCTCTAGACTCCTGTAAATTTTCTCTGTACTCTTTCAATCTTATTTACACTTTCCTTTAGGTAGGTGACCAAAATTGCACACAATACTCCAAATTAAGCCTTACCAAAGTCTTATACAACTTCAACATAACATCCAATCTCCTGTACTCAGTACTTTGATTAATGAAGGCCAATGCACCAAAAGCTTTCTTTATGACACTATCTATCATGCCACCCCTTTCAGTGAATTATGGAGCTGTATTCCCAGATCCCTTTGTTCTACTATAATCCTCAGCA
This sequence comes from Hypanus sabinus, assembly GCF_030144855.1. Lineage (NCBI taxonomy): Eukaryota > Metazoa > Chordata > Chondrichthyes > Myliobatiformes > Dasyatidae > Hypanus > Hypanus sabinus. Next base: position 142,223,618 of record NC_082708.1, on the reverse strand, counting down.
CCCTACTGTTCACTGTGTAAGGCCTATCTTTTTTTTTAAACTTTTTTTATTGTTTTCAAATAATTACAGAAATAAAAGAAAATATATGAATATATATACCCTTTCCCCCTTCCCCCTAACATCCCTATCTTGATCAGTCCTACTGAAGTGCAACACCTCACACAAGTCTACATTAAGTTCCAGCTGCAATTTTTCAGCTCATGTTTCCAGCTGGTCCAGATCCCACTGCAAGCTCAGATAGTCTATTACACCCCTGACCTTGGTGTCATCCACAAATCACATTATCATCTAGATTGTTGACACAAATGGCAAGCAACAATAGACCCAGCACTGATCCCTGCAGCACTCAACTAGTCACAGGCCTCCAGTCAGAGAGGCAACCATCTTCTACCATTCTCTGGTTTCTCCCTCAAAGGCAATGTCTAATTCAAATTACTACCTCATCTTAAATTACAGGTGATTGAACCTTCCTGACCAACTTCCCATGTGGGACCTTATCCATGTGGGAGCTGGTTGTGGATTACAGGAGAAATGGAGATGGGATAACCCCATCTGGAGTTGAGAGGATAATCAGCTTCAAGTTCCTCAGCATCCACGTCACCACCTCAAGTGGTCTGTGCACACCAGCGCCGCTTTCACCTCAGACGGTTGAGGAAGTTTGGTATGGGCTTCCAATTCCTAAGAACTTTCTACAGGGGCACAATTGAGAGCATCCTGACTGGCTGCATCACTGATGGGTATGGGAACTGTACCTCCGTTAATCACAGGACTCCGCAGAGAGTGGTGCGAATAGCCCAGTGAATCTGTAGTTGTGAACTTCCCGTGATTCAGATTTACAAGAACAGGTGTGAAAAAGGGCCCGAAGGAACCTTGGGGACCCAAACCACCCCAACCACAATCTATTCCAGCTGCTACAATCTGGGAAGCGGTACTGCAGCATAAAAGCCAGGACCAACAGGCTCCGGGACAGCTTCTTCCACCAGGCCATCAGACTGATGAACTCACACTGATTTAAGTATACTCTATATTACATTGACTGCTCCATTTATTATAACTTATTATAGAAACATAGAAAATAGGTGCAGGAGTAGACCATTCGGCCCTTCAAGCCTGCACCGCCATTCAGTATGATCATGGCTGATCATCCAACTCAGAACCCTGTACCTGCTTTCTCTCCATACCCCCTGATCCCTTTAGCCACAAGGGCCACATCTAATTTCCTCTTAAATATACCCAATGAACTGGCCTCAACTGTTTCCTGTGGCAGAGAATTCCACAGATTCACCACTCTCTGTGTGAAGAAGTTTTTCCTCATCTCGGTCCTAAAAGGCTTCCCCTTTATCCTTAAACTGTGACCCCTCGTTCTGGACTTCCCCAACATCGGAAACAATCTTCCTGCATCTAGCCTGTCCAATCCCTTTAGAATTTTATACGTTTCAATAAGATACCCCCTCAATCTTCTAAATTCCAGTGAGTATAAGCCTAGTGGATCCATTCTTTCTTCATATGAAAGTCCTGCCATCCCAGGAATCAATCTGGTGAACCTTCTTTGTACTCCCTCTATGGCAAGAATGTCTTTCCTCAGATTAGGGGACCAAAACTGCACACAATACTCTAGGTGTGGTCTCACCAAGGCCTTGTACAACTGCAGTAGAACCTCCCTGCTCCTGTACTCAAATCCTTTTGCTATGAATGCCAACATACCATTTGCCTTTTTCACCACCTGCTGTACCTGCATGCCCACCTTCAACGACTGGTGTACAACGACACCCAGGTCTCATTGCATCTCCCCTTTTCCTAATCGGCCAACCATTCAAATAATAATCTGTTTTCCTGTTCTTGCAACCAAAGTGGATAACCTCACATTTATCCACATTAAATTGCATCTGCCATGAATTTGCCCACTCACCTAACCTATCCAAGTCACCCTGCATCCTCTTAGCATCCTCCTCACAGTTAACACCGCCGCCCAGCTTCATGTCATCCGCAAAGTTGGAGATGCTGCATTTAATTCCCTCGTCTAAGTCATTAATATATATTGTAAAAAACTGGGGTCTCAGCACTGAGCCTTGCGGTACCCCACTAGTCACTGCCTGCCATTCTGAAAAGGTCCCGTTTACTCCCTCTCTTTGCTTCCTGTCTGCCAACCAATTCTCTATCCACATCAATACCATACCCCCAATACCGTGTGCTTTAAGTTTGCACACTAATCTCCTGTGTGGGACCTTGTCAAAAGCCTTTTGAAAATCTAAACATACCACATCCACTGGCTCTCCCCTATCCACTCCACTAGTTACATCTTCAAAAAATTCTATAATTTCCACCCATAAAGCCACACTAGTTGAATTGTTCTGATTGAGCACTGCCATGACTTTTTCCCTGACTAGTTAGCTGGCCCTCCCCCTTTAATACCTCCCGCTCTGTCATGTCTAATGGAACCCCGAAATATTGAGCTGCCAGTCCCGCCCCTCCTGCAACCAAGTCTCACTAATGGCTGCAATGCCATCATTCCATGTGCTGATCCATGGCCTGAGCTCATCTGCTTTGCCTGCAATACCTCTTGCATTGAAATATACACAGCTCAGAATATTAGTCATACCCTGCTCAAGCTTTTGATTCCTGACTGTGTCTGGGATCATATCAACACCGGTCTACATAACCTCTCCACTATCTGTCCTGGTACTCTGGTTCCCATCCCCCTGCAATTTTAGCATAAACCCCCACACGCCCCCCCACCCACCACCGTGCAGCACTACCAAACATTCTGGCTACATTCGTCCCCTCCTTTGTACAGTTACAAACCATCTCTGTACAACATATGCTGGTGACATTCAACCTGATTCTGATTTTGATTCTGTACGGGTCTCACCTTCTCTAGAAGAGAGCCCATGGCGCAAGAATCTGACACCCTTCCTGCTAGAATTCCTCAGCCTCATGCTATACTGTACGATCTTCCTATTTCTGACCTCACTAGCATGTGGCTTGAGGAACAATTTTGAGATCATAACCCTCAAGGTCCTGTCATTTAACTTAGCAACTAACTTCTGAATTCACTTTGCAGAACCTCGTTGCTCTTTCTACCTATGTCATTGGTACCTACATGGACCACAGCTTCTGGTTGCTCAACCTCCCACTTCAGAATGCTGAGGACTCGATAGAAGATGTCCCAGACCCTGGCAACAGATGACCATAAGACCATAAAATATAGAAGCAGAATTATGCCATTTTGCCCTTTGATTTTGCACTACATTTCATCATGGCTGATCCAATTTTTCCAATCATCCCCAATATTCCACCTTCTCCCTGCATCTCTTCAGGCCCTGACCAATCAAGAATCTATCAACCTCTGCCTAAGTATACATAAGGACTTGGTCTCCACAAGTGCCAGATTCACCATTTCTGGCTAAAAAAATCCCTCCTCACTTTCATTCTAAAAGGATGCCCCTCTATTCTGAGACTGTGCCCTCTTATCTTAAACTCTCCCACCATAGGAAACATCCTCTCCACATCAACTCTATCAAGGCCTTTCACTCTTTGATAGGTTTCAATTAGGTCACCCCTCATTCTTTTGTATTCTGGTAAACAACAAAGCGTGAGAGAGAGAAATTCTTCAGCAATCTCTTACAGAACCCTGGGGTGTGGTCTAAGTGGTCCAGGTGACTTATCTACCTTCAGGCTTTTCAACTTCTCAAGTACCTTCTCCTTAGTAACAGCAATGACACTCACTTGTCCTATGACACTCTCATGTTTCTGGCATTCTGCTAGCGTCTTCCACAGCGAAGACTGATACAAAATACTTATTAAGCTCCTCCGCCATTTCTTTATCCTCCATTACTACCTCTCTATCGTCATTTTCCAGCAGGCCATTATCCACTCTCAGTTTTCTTTTTCTCTTTATATATCTGAAAATACTTTTCCTATTCTCTTTTATATTATTGGCTATCTTGCCTTCATGTTTCATCTTTTCTCTCTTTAGGGCTTTTATAATTGCCTTCTGTTGGTTTTCAAAAGCTTCCCAATCCTCCACCTTCCCACTAATTTTTGCTCTATTATATGCCCACCCTTTTGCTTTTATGCTACCTTAAACTTCCCTTGTCAGCCATGGGTTGCTTCATTCTTTCTTTAGAATACTTATTCATCTTTGGGACATATCTTTCCTACACCTTCCAAAATTCCACCATAAACACCAGCCATTCAGCAGGAATTGAGCTCCTGTTTCCCACTTACCAGCCTGCGGATATCTCTCTCACATTCTTTCTTTATTCTGGTTATCTCGTCCTGATGGGACTGATATGAGCTCCTGAGATCAGAGGCTTTCTTCTTATCAGCCTGGACTGTGTTGTTCAGGGTTTCTTCCACCTGCTTCTTGGCGGATTTCAATTCGACGATCTCCTGCTGGAGTTTGATGCGCTCAGTGTCAAATGCCTTCCGAGCCTCTTCTCTGGCTTCATTGAGCAGGGCGGTTTTGACCTTGTCAGCTGCCCCATCCCTTAATACATTCACAGTGGACTGCAGCCTTTGGATTTCACTGTCCTTGATTTTGATTGCACGGGCGAGCTCCTGCTCGTGCTGCTTCAGCAGGATCTCTCGCACGGTTTGCAGCTCTTTCATTTTCTCTTCGTGAAGCTTGGACTTGAGGTCGGTGGTGAGCACCGTGTGCTTGTGCTGCTCCAGCTCTCGCACCTGTTTCACTTCTTGCACCTTTTCCCTTTCCAGTTTGTTCACCTGGAGAACAAAAAGAGATGAAGAGTTTAAAAAGGCATGTCTCAAGTATTACCTTCTCATTGATTAAAAAGGAAAAATCTGCAGATGCTGGAAATTTTAAGTCAAACCAGAAAGTGATGAAAATACTCAGCCGGTTGGGCAGCATCTCTGGAAAGGGAAACATAGCTCATATTAAAATGTTAACTCTGCATTTTGTTCCACGGATGTGGACAGACCTCCTGAGCATTTCCAGGACTTTATACCTTCTCATTGGCAATGCCACAGTAGAATTAGGAGATATAGTAGAGGACAATGGTTGAAATGACTTTCATGGCCCATGAACAAGAAGCTGTGGAAAACTAGGAAAGGTTTGGATAGACAATGTCTACAGTGACCAGTCATAGCAAGGTGTAAATATGACTCAGGTAGATCAGAATCACTCACATTGTCCCATTGGTGCCCTAATGCAAGTGGCACAGGAATTTAGGGATAGTGGTCTGGCAGATTACGATCTATGATTAGCTTTATTTGTCACATATACATTAAAGCATAAAACAAAAAGAAAAATGTATAATTTCCATCAACCTTCACTGACCATAGATATACTGGGGGCAGCCCACAAGTGTCACCATGTTTCCGGCGCCAATGTAACATGCATACAAATTACTAACCCGTACATCTTTGGAAAGTGGGAGGAAACTGCAGCACTCGGAGGACCATTACAATCATTTTGATCTCCTTTACACTCACATACTGAAGAATAACAATAAACAATCTTGGAACATCCACAGGCCAAACGCCTTACATGCAGCGATGGGAATTGAACGCTGATCACTATAAAGTATCACACTACCATGCACCCTTATGTTTAAAGTACTTCAACTTTCTGAGACTGGTTAACTCTCCATTGCTATGATTGAAAGGGATGGCATCAAGCATGTTGCAAGTGTGACAGATCCTCCTGCAAATAAACCCGAATGGAAAGAATGATGAATTTCAATGTTTTCAGACTGCCACGTAGAACAGTTTGGCAGCAAATCACTTTAAGTGCACTATGTGGATTACAACCAGTGTCTTCAGCTAAAAATCTCATAATACCATGGAAAAAGGTATATTAATGACAACACAAAAGTTCTGGAATTGCTCAGCAGGTCATGCAGCAACTGTGGGGTAAAGATTGCAAACTGCCTTGATGAATACAACTATTAATATCCTTAAAGGCAGATCAGTCAAGGGTTGTGGCATGGAGTGTTCAAAGGGCTGGAAGGGCCTACTCCACACTGTCTCTAAATAAAGTGAAATAAAACAGACAATCGGCACTTAATGTGGGCACACCCATGTACCTCACTCCATAACTGGAGAGACTGAGGATCCTCAAAAGCAAAATAAAATTGAAGGGACCTCCATACAAGGAGAAGGTTAGTGGGACTCACTGATCCCATGTTTCCAGCTGTGAGACAAACATAAGACAATCAGCATCGCAAGCTTAGAGTTAACCCTAAGCTCTCTTCACACCCACCATATCAGCATTGGTAATGTTACTAGAATTAAATGGATCTATGACCTAAAACAATCACCAAGCTTTCTTGTAAATTAATTCTTGAACAGTTCCTCACTGCTCCAAGCTTCCACTTCAGAGTTATGTTAGAATTCATGCTACGGAAACCATTCAACCATCAGGATCAAAACATTAAGTTCTGCTGTTAACCTTCTAAGGTACTGATGAGTATTTAATAACCTATTGTTCAAACACAAACATATAAATTGCAATTTAAAAGCCTTTCAAAAAGTTCCTGTAAATAAATGTTACATGGATATACTCTGCAGGTTGAGCTGCAAATGGGAAAAGAAAAACAAAGTTGGGTGACAGAACTGTTGAAATTTCCTGACCTAGAACATGAACATTAATCTTTCTCTAAAGATGCTGCTTGATTATGATTTTAAGCATTTTCTTTATTATTTCAGCTATCCAGCATCAGCAGTGTTGTAACTCCGCAGTTTTAAGCTGAACTAGTACAATACCCAATAAAGATAAGGATAAAAATTAGATATGATTAGCTTTATTTATCACATGTATATTGAAACATCAAAACTTACAGTGAAATGTGTGTTTTTTTTACGTCAACAACTAAAGCATTCCGGGGATTGTACTGGGGACATCCTGCAAGTGCCCCCGAGCTTTCGCAAATCACTAACCTTAACCATACGTCTTTGAAATATGGCAGGAAGCTGGAGCAGCTGGGGGAAACCCATGGGAAGGACTTACAAACTCCTTACAGAGAATTGAACTCCAGTGATCACTGGCATTCTAAAGTAATTGTCCTCGCTGCTACACTACAGCGCCACCAGTACCAATACCCAGAATCAATGTTCTAATGTTGTATTGTTGCTACAATGAACTGGCATGAAGAAGCCTCTTAAAAATGCTTCTGGTGAGTCTGATGCCTGACCTGCTGCAGTGGGCAGTAATGTGGGCTAAGCCACTTCGCATCAGTTGAGAGATTATTATATCCTTTCAGTGATCCCAGAAGTAAGAATGAATGAGTGAATGTTTCAAGTAAACCATGTAAGGCAGGATATAGAGAAGTCTACGGTGTCAGTCTCATTATGCATTGATAATCTTTCTGCTTAGTACAACAGATTATATCATAAACTCATTAAATCACCAGTGAAAGACTAGAGAAATAAATGAAGTCATTTTCCTGTTAATTTTCCTCATTCTTATTTACCTTGATTTAAAATATATGAGTTTATTTTCCTAATTCTGCATTAGTCAAATGAAATCTGTCCTAACCAGCTTAAAAATTCAAATTAGTAAGACAAATGTGACATATTCACCAATTGAAATTGGTTGTTATGATTATTAGGTTTGTTGGATTGAGTTAAGAGGAAAGCTTAAATAGATTTTTCAATGTAACTGGAAGCAGCATATCCCCTCCCCACCACTGACCAAAGAGTAAGTGCAAAACACTCCTATTTCAACAAACCAAATTACACAGTAAAGGAGAAAACATGAATTACTTCTAAAAATATTCCACTTACCTTACGACTGAAAGTTCTAAATCAGTCAAACAACAGAAGTGATTGGTTTTATCAGCCAGGATTACATGCAATTCAAGAGCTCAGGACCAGTTCATTTAATCCCAAGTGGAATGATAATAATGCCTGCAGCTATTTTTGACTAAAGTGGACTTGGCTCAGTGGAAGTTGGCCAGAATCTAATTCTAATTAGCATGCAGACGCCTTAAGCTAGCGCACATCGTTAATATTGAGTCCAAGATGTCAAACTAAGCTGATTAAAAATAGGCCGGATAGCATCCTGCAGACATTTTCTCCTGAGTCACCACAGTCAAAGCTTTATTTTACATGCTTAATTGTAGCTTCATCCAAATAAAAAAAAAATACTGTACCGGAGTAATGCATTATTTTAAGAAATAACCTGGTTTTCTATATTGCATATTCTAAATATTTCAGCAAGGTTGAGAGGAGATTTAATGGAGGTAGACAAGATCATGACTGCTTTAGTAGGGCTAAATAAAAGGAGGATGGCTCAAGGGGTTTCAGAGGACACAGACAAGCTCTGAGTAAAAGATACAAGGGATACGTGATGGAAAATTTTAATGCGGTGGACAGTTACAATCTGGAATTTACTGCTTCTCAGAGGGTTGGAAGAAAGTGTTTACACAAATGTATAAGCATGTCAATAATGATCAGGAGTGGGCTATTCCGTTCATGAAGGTTGCCTTTTCAACAACTGATCTAATCATAACCATGGACAAAGAGGGAAACAGGAGGAAAGATGGTGGAGGGAGGGGATTTGGATGGGGGAACCGTAAATGGAGCATGGCTAGCTATGGAGCAGTCCAATTAGCCCAGGTCATGAGATGTCTTGTGCCTCCATCCTAATTTATGCTGCAGTCTAGTATGGTATTTCAAATACACCTGTGCCAGGCCTGACTCCCACGATACAATCTGAAACTGTTTTAAAGTTGGACCTCGTGATGTGATTAGACTCCATGTTGGGCCTTAGGCTATGACAGGGTTCCATGAAGTAGACCCATACTGCTATCCAACCCCATGTTATGATCAAGTCCTGCGCTACAATGGCATCAAGTGCCACAACTGGGCCTCATGACACAATGAACCTCTGATTAGACTCATTAAGCTGATTAAGCTGCACTTAAGCCGATAGCTGTAATGGGCCTTATGCCTCAATTAATTCTTGTGGTTAGACTTCACAATGTAATTAGACTGCTGTTGAAAAACAAAATTCAACCAAATTTATTATCACTGTCCTATCTGATGCGAAATTTGCTTTGCAACAGCAGTACAGTGCAAAGACATGAAATTACTATAAATTACAAAATTTAAAAAATGGTGCGCAAAAAAAACATTTGTTTATTTTGTAATTTATGGAAGTTATGAGGCAGTGTTCATGAACCATTCAGAAATCTGAAGGCAGAGGGGAAGAATTGTTGAGTGTGATCTTCTGGCTCCTGTACCTCCTCCCCAAACATCAGAACAAAAAAAGAGTGCGGGTTCCGAATGGTGACATTCCTTAATGATGGACGTCACCTTGAGGCAGCACCTCTTGAAGATGTCCTCAAACATGCAGGTAGTTCTGTCTGTGAGGGTTGGCTAAATTTACAGCCTCTTGCAATCTTGAGCATGAGAGCCTCCATGCTCTGTGATGCAACCAGTTAGAATGCTCTCTCTCCACCATACATCTTTTTGGCAGATGCTAAGGGCAATACTTGTTGAAGTGGTGCAGCTAGTCTGATTCATTTCCTCCTGTAGCACAGTTAGAGATTGGCAGGTACGATGTTGAGGGCATTGCTGATTCATGGCTGAAAAACAATCATAGTTAGGAGCTTTACATCCAAGGATATACATTGCATCAAAAAGGCAGGCAGGTATGCAGAAGGAGTTGGGAGGAGCTGCTCTGTTGGGAAAAACCAAAATCAAGTCCTTTGAAAGAGGTGACATATGATCAACAGAAGTGAGTAGAGTTAGCAAACTGCAAGGGCAAAAAGACCCTGATGGGAATTATATGCAAGCTTCCAAACAATAGCTCGAAGATGCGAAACAGGCGGAGGGCAGAGCTTAGAATGATGGCACCTAACGGTGACTCCTTTGCTTGCATCTTGGGAAACAGCTCTATATCTATCTTCAATATCTCTTTTTTGCCTTTTCAAGGTTCTTTTGAAGACCCTGACCTGGAGTAACATGCTGACTTCGGTCCTTTGCAGGAACAGGACCTGCTCTCAGGGCCTCACGACCGGCTGCTTTTTGATATGCCAAGGATACCTTCAGGGTGCACAGATTTTCATGGAGGCGGGCGGATTCAAGGTCAGTGCTGCTGCAGAAAACTGGTGTGTCATGGGAGTACATGGAAGATCAAAAGCAGCAAGCTGGCTGCTGGCTTTTTAACCATATAACCCTATAACAATCACAGCACGGAAACAGGCCATCTCGGCCCTCCTAGTCCGTGCCGAACTCTTAATCTCACCTAGTCCCACCTACCCGCACTCAGCCCATAACCCTCCACTCCTTTCCTGTCCATATACCTATCCAATTTTACCTTAAATGACACAACTGAACTGGCCTCTACTACTTCTACAGGAAGCTCATTCCACACAGCTATCACTCTCTGAGTAAAGAAATACCCCCTCATGTTTCCCTTAAACTTCTGCCCCCTAACTCTCAAATCATGTCCTCTTGTTTGAATCTCCCCTACTCTCAATGGAAACAGCCTATTCACGTCAACTCTATCTATCCCTCTCAAAATTTTAAATACCTCGATCAAATCCCCCCTCAACCTTCTACGCTCCAATGAATAGAGACCTAACTTGTTCAACCTTTCTCTGTAACTTAAGTGCTGAAACCCAGGTAACATCCTAGTAAATCGTCTCTGCACTCTCTCTAATTTATTGATATCTTGATTTATTGATTTGCCCAGAGACCCGAGACCTTTGGGCACAGAGCTCAGAAAAAGCGACGCAACAGACTTTTAACACCATAAATCACTGAGTTGCTTTTTTATGTCTCCCCTCTCGCTGTGAAACAGGGAAACACTTTTTCCCTTATTAGGGAGAGAGAGAGCCTGTGGTATGTTGAATACCAGGTGAACAAGTAGTCTTTGGAGTTCTACAAGTCTGTGTCTTTATTGATGCTTTTCTGCATGCTTGAGTGCACAGTGGGGGTTGCCAATGCATTTTTGCTATTGGGGAGGTCGTCACTTTGCTGCTGTTTATGTGTGGGGGAGACTTTGGGGTTCTAACATTTAATTGTCATTCATTCTTTGGGACACTCCTCTGTTTTTGTGAATTTTGAAGAGGAAAAGAATTTCAGGATGTATATTGCATACATTTCTCTGACATTAAATGTACCTATTGAAACAAATTAAAGGTGTGTAAAATGGGCAATGTTACAATAGTCAGTGGGGATTTAAATAGGCAGGTAGATTAAAAAAATTAGATTGGTACTGGATCTCAAAAGAGAGAATTTGTCTAAAGCCCATGAAATGGCTTTTTCAAGCAGCTTGTGGTTGAGCTCATGAGGAAAAAGACACTGGACTAGGTGTTATACAATGAACAGATTTTATTAGGGAGCTGAAGGTAAAGGAACCCTTAAGAGATAGTGATCATAATATGATTGTTCTAACTTCTAGAGTTGTTATTTGTTTTGCATGAACATCACTTCTTGGATGCAAGCTGTTTTTGTATCATTTCCTGCATCGGTTAATTTTGATTTGATTTGAAGCACATGGTGGGAAAAAAACATTAATCTTTATCCTCTCATTATTTGCCCTTGAAACAGCAATATCTATGAGTCTTAAGCTTTTGCTCATAATGGTAAACATCCAATAGGTATATTTTGAAGGAAGTATTATGTTTATCATTATTAAAGTATTGTTGTGCCACAAATTTGCTCTTTACTCTTGCTTACACAGCACAGTTTTGGAGTATCGTGTATGTTTATTACCTTGGTTAACACAAATTGTGAGAATAATCGACAGTATTAATATCTTAAATGCAGGACGATTCTATGTTGAACTTCATACATGTTTTACATAACTTTCTGCAGTTTCACAAGTGGGAAATGTCATTAAAACTCCTGAGAAAACTTCTATCTAGGGGTAATTTTTGAGAAGTTGCTTAACTCACTGCATAGTTGTGTAAATACGCACTGCAGAGGTGGCAAAATGTTTGAATTCACCCTGCAATTTGAGGGGGAGAAGCTACATGCAGATATATCAATATTATAAAGGAGTAAAGGGAATTATAAAAGCACAAGAGAGGAGCTGGCCAAATTTGAGAGGAAAGGGATACCATCAGTGGTGGCAGAAGAACAGCAATGGTTGGAGCTTCTGCAAGCAATTCAGAATGTAACGGGTAGATATATCTCAAAGAAGAAATAATATTCCAAAGGGAGGATGAGGTATCTGTGGCTGATAAGAGAAGTCAAAGACAGCATAAAAGCAAAAAAGAGGGCATATAATACAACACAAATTATTGGGAAGTTGGAGGACCGGGGAGCTTTTAAAAACTAACAGAAGGCGACTACAAAAGCAATAAGGAGAGAAAAGATGAAATATGAAGGTGAGCAAGACCAGATGAACTACAGCCCAGTGTCCTGAAAGAGATAGCTGTGGAGACATTAGTAGTGATCTTCCAAAAATTGCTAGATTCTGGAATGGAAAATTGAAAAAGTCACACCACTCTTTAAGAAGGGAGGAAGGCAAAAAAAAAACAATGCCTGACTTTAGTGGTTGGGAAGATGTTGGAGTTCATTATTAAGATGAGATTTCAAAGTGAGAGGGAAATTTATTCTGCGTAAGATAGTACACAGATATTACTGGACACCAACTAAACTCTACAAAATAGGGATTATTGATAATCATTTATGCTGGAAATGTAAAAATGAGGTGGCCACATATTTTCACATGATTTGGGAGTGTTCCATGGTTTGTCCATTTTGGTGTAAAGTTCTTGATTTGTTGGGGGAATTGGTCAGGATCAACACTGCCCTTGTGTCCACGGCTCTGTCTCCTGGGTGATTGGACAAAGATACCTAATGTAAACAATGACAAATTTACTGTTCTAAAGGTGGGTCTCATCACAGCTGCAAATATTATATTACAAAACTGGAAAAAACCCAAATGTCCCACCATGAAGGAATGGACTGAGGAAATGGTTAAGATTTCATCATATGAACACATGTTGGGAAGAATTAACAGTGAGGGAAAACTTGCAAGACGCGTGGGATCAATTTTGGTTGTATGTTAATTTAAACTTAAATTAGAAGTCTTTTTTTTTGTTTCTTAGTTTTATATGTTTCCCTGTCATGGCTGTATAAATATGCTGTCCTGTATCTTCTCTATGATATGCCGTGCTGCTTTATAAAATAAGAATAAATAATAATAAAAATTAGAATTACAAAAAAAAAAAGATGAGATTTCAGAGTACTTAGAAGCACATGATAAAATAGGTCAAAGTCAGCATAATTTACTTAAGGGGAGAAGTTGCCTGACAAATCTGGTAGTGTTGAGGGAGTCTGCAGAAGGACTTAGATTAAGAGATTGGGAAAAGAAGTGGCAGATGGAATATAGTGTAGAGAAGTGTATAGTCATGCACTTTGGAAGAAAGAATAAAATCACAGACTGTTTTCTAAATGGAGAATAAATTCAAAACACAGAGATGCAAAAGGACTTTGGAGTCCTCATACAAGATTCTCTAAAGGCTAACTTGCAAGTTGAGTCAGCGATAACACCACAAATCATTGAGTTGTTTTGTTATGTCTCCTCTCTTGCTGTGAAATGGTGACACCTCTTTTTCTCTTATTAGGGAGAGTGAGAGAGCCTGTGGTATGTCAAATTACTAGGTGAGTGAGTAGTCTTTGGCTAATGCAAGTTTGAGTCTTTATTGATGCTTGCTGCATGTTTCACTGCTCGGTGGGGGGTGCAGATGCTTTTTTGCTGGTATGGGGTTCATTGCTTTGCTGCTGATTATGTGTGGGATTGGGGAGCTGAGGGAGGACTTTGGGGTTCTAACATTTAACTGTCATTCATTCTTTGGGGCACTCCTCTGTTTTCATGGATATTTGTGAAGAAAAAACATTTCAGAATGTATATTGTTTACATTTCTCTGGCATTAAATGTACCTATTGAAACTATTAATAAGGAGGGCAAATGCAATGTTAGCATTAATTTCGAGAGGACTAGAATATCAAAGCTAGGATGTAAAGCAGAGGCTTTATAAGGTATTTGTCAGACCACACCTAGAGTATTGTAAGCAATTTTGGGCTCTTTATGGATGTGCTGGCTTCAGAGAGGGTCCAGAGGAGATTTACGAGAATGATTCCAGCAATGAAATGTTTATGTATGTGGAGCATTTGATGGCTCTGGGCCTGAACTCTCTGAAGTTTAGAAGAATGATGGGATACCTCATTGAAACCTATTGAATATTGAAAGCTCTAGATAGTGTGCATATGGAGGGGATGTTTCCTATAGTGGGGGAGTCTAGAATCGAAGAACATAACTTCAGAATAGAGAGACATCCCTTTTGAACAGAGATGAGGAGGAATTTCTTCAGCCAGGAGGTGGTAAATCTGTCAAATTCATTTCCACCATTTAATGTTGAGGCCAAGTAATTGGATATATTTAAAGTGGAGGTTGATAGGTTCCAGATTATATACTTATTTACTGAGATACAGTGTGGATTAGACTCTTCAGATGCTTCATGTTAAAGGTTACCAGGTGAAGAAAGCAGTATGGAGTTAAGAGGAATAATATCAGCCATGATGAAATGGTGGAGCCAACCGATGAGCTGAATGGCTTAATTCTTCTACAAACGTACTATGACCTATGGTCTCTAATATGCCCCGTGGTTTTTTGGCCTATTGATGCTTCTAGCAAAATCTCCGTAGTTAAATATTTCTACCCAGCCTCTGCTGAGACCCAATTCTCGAACCTTAACTAAAAAGAAAGGATGGCCAAGTCCAGGGCACCAGACAAAAATGGCTGATGGGCCATATTCACGTAGGAAGATGGTTACTTACAGGGAGTACTGGGTCTGCAAGGGGTATCAAATACCAAACGATGCCAAAAGCTTTGCTCGACAGGAGATCCTGACAGGTTGGTTGCAGTCTGCGTTTTCTTCTGCTAAAAGACTCCTGCACTGCTACCAGAGCTTCCAAAGCTTCCACCTTCCTTCACGTGGGTAACTGTCCAATGTTAAAGATTAAATCCACCCTGCCTTTTACTCTGATGTACTCATCTTCTGAACCAGACCGGGTCCTCTCAACTCTCAAGCAATATCCATCTTTGAAACAAATAGTTAAAGATGGACTCAAACAAAATAGTTCATTACTCTTTGGCGTGTAGGGCAGTCTTGATGCTGTTCAACTCTGCCTGCTTTAGTGCACAATTACAGAAGTCATCCATCACATTCAAAGTCAAGTTACATCACGCAGCATGAGCAAGGAAGAAATATCAGAGTATAATTTGTAGACCTGTCTGGATGACATACACACATTTTTTTCTGCTTCTCTTTGCCACTTTCATGAATGTCTCAAATAATCAAGAAAGAACAATACAGCAGGTGTCATAATATATCTCATATGTGAGCCTGAACTGGTGGAGCATATTCATGCAGGAAGATGGCTACTCACAGGGAGTACTGGGTCTGTGTAAGGGCATGAAATGACACAGAATGCCAAAAGCATTGCTCCATAAGAGATCCTGACAGGTTGGCTGCAGTCCCCTTTTGTTTCTGCTAATTAACTCCTTTCCCAATGACAGCTTTACATTGACTTCATTGCAGCACTGCCATTTTTGAATTAATGTTGAACTTCATGTATGCCAGAGTTTGTAGTCACCATAACAGAATGAAACAGACTAACTGCAGCATCCAGACATCTTCTGTAATGATTCCTCCAAAATGGCAGCTCTATATACACAACACCCTCTGCCTGCAGAAGCTGCCCCTGATATTCCTTTTAAATCTTTCCCATCTCATCTTGCAGCTACGTCTTCTAGTCTTTCATTGCCACTCTCTGGGGAAAAGACTGTTTCCATTCACCCTATCAATGCCCCTCATGATGTTACACACCCATTTTGTATGAAGTTTATCTTTCTGGTGCAACAAGATGCATGAAATGCATTCAGTCCGATTGTCAATAAACTGCTTACATCAAATCTACAAGTACAAATCTGCACCAAGACTAAAATATTCTTGTGTGTAAGGTTGCAGAGAGACTTGGTCAGTTGAGGAGAGTGGGCAAAGCAATGGCAAATGAGATACAATGTTGAGAAATGTATGGTTGTACATTTTGGAAGAAGAAATAATCAGGCAGATTATTATTTAGATGGGGAGAAAATTCAAATTCGGAAGTGCAAAGGGACTTGGGGGTCCTTGTGCAGGATATCCTAAAGGTCAACCACCAGGTTGGATCAGCTGTAAGGACAACAAATGCTATGTTGACATTCATTTCAAGAGGAATAGTGTATAAGAGTAAGGAGGTGTTGATGAGGCTCTATGGGGCACTGGTGAGACCTCATTGAGACTACTGTGTGCAGTTTTGTGCCCCCTATCTTAAAAGGGATGTACTGATGTTGGAGAGAGTTCAGAGAAGATTTACGAGGATAATTCCTGGAATGCAGGGGCTAACATATGAGGAGCGTTTGTCGGCTCTTGTACTGTATTCATCAGAATATAGAAGAATGAGAGGGGATCTCATAGAAACATTTTGAATGTTGAAAGGGTTGGACAGAGTAGATGAGGAAAGGCTATTTCCCTTGGTGGGTGAGTCCAGGACAAGAGGCCACAGTCTTAGAATTAGAGGGTACCCGTTTAAAACGGAGATGAGGAGAAATTTTTTTAGCCAGAGGGTCGTGGATTTACGGAATTCATTGCCACATACAACTGTGGAGGCCTGATCATTGAGGGTATTTAAGGAGAAGATTGATAGGTATCTAATTAGTCAGGGTATCAAGGGATATGGGGAGAAAGCACAAAATTGGAACTAGATGGGAGAATAGTTTAGCTCATGGTGGAGTGGCGGAGCAGACTTGATGGGCCGAATGGCCTACTTTTGCTCCTTTGTCTTGTGATCTTGTGTATGCCCATGCTAGATGCTAAGTGCAGTGCAAGCCCAAAACTAAAACCTGCTCTGGGACTAGTTCATTCATACTTTACTCAGGATAGGTATAAAAAACATCTTCTTTATTGAAGGACAAAGTTGAATTTGGAAGTACGTTCTTAAAATGAACCACCACTTTCCATGTCCTAAATCATTAAGATTCAGAACATCCAGCTATATCAGGAGTTTGTCTTAATTTATTCCTGTATTTCAAAACTTCCAGCTACTTTGAACTATCACATGTGTGTCATTTATCATTTCACTAAATTACAGAATTGCCTTGCCCATTGAAGGCAGAGGGTAGTGGTCAATAGGACTTTTCCGCCTGGAGGTCTGTGATTAGTGGTGTTCTGCCAAGATCAAAACTGTTTGTGATATATGTAAATGAGTGAGACCTCCGTCGGTCCATGCATGTGGCATCCTAGCACGTCCACTTCCTGCTGCCTGCATGTTACCAAGCTCTTCTTCAATTTACAAGTGAAAATGTTGCACAAAGAAAGAACGTGTAAATCAAAAAAGGTGGTCATAATGCATGATGGGCACTTTAGAACAGTGTATCCAAAAGCAGCAAGTAATATGCAAATTATTAGAAAGGAAAATTGGGCAATAAATTCAAAACATGACCTTACAGTAAACATTCATATCATATACATTATATCTTCTTTGCATACAGACAATGCTCAAGACAATTACTTTGTCAACACAATTAGTCTTTAGGCCATCCTTAAGATGGCCTCCATACCTGAAAGCTAGCCTGCACAACATAAAGCCAAGCCGTACATTCAAAGGCTAAGCTGCACATCCTAAAAGAAAAATGAAGAATACTAGAGGAATCAGTAAATAGATTAGCAACAAATATTGATTACAAAGCCACAGACTCCCACAGTGACCACTACCATACTTGCTCCCACAATGCTACCTGTCAGGACACCTTTCCATTTTTGCAGTTCCTCCACCTATCTCTATTTCATCTGCTTTATTGATAAGATTTTCCAAACAGTGTCTCTGACATCTTCCTTCTTCCCCTGAACTATAGTTGAAGGATCTACATGCCCAGATTTGTGCCCCTTTGTTTGCATTCTCTAACTGTTCTCATTTCACAGACTTTACATTCATTTCTTTCATGAATCTTCTCTGATTACTCCAGATATATAGCAACACTAGAAAGCAACCAGAAAACATCATCAACACTTTATGCCCATAACAACTCTGGCCTCATACCATAAGTAGTTCCATCCCTTCCTTACCCTCTTTGGGTCTTCAACCCTAAATTTTATCACTGTCTCTTTTTCCACAGATGTTGCCTGCCATGCTGAGTATTTCTAGCGTTTTCTGTTTTTTCTATTTTGTCTGAAAAGAGATTTGCATTATGATACAGGAGTTGCTTGATCATTGGGAGAAGTGCTACAGCCTACAACCCCAAGAAAGAATAAGCACCATTTTACAAACTGTGTGCTGCAGATAATTTATAAGAGGTTGAACAAAAACAAGATGTTTTTGACTATGAAGACCAGATTGCCCTCCAGAGATGCTCAGTGCAGAAGGTTGTGAAAGAGGGCAATGTGAAATACTTAACTCTAAGAAAACAAAAGTCTTTAGTAACCTCGAAGGTGATCAAGGTCGGTGAACACAATCCAAGAATGTCAAATTAAAACAACATCTATGGTTTCCCAATAATACAGCAATATTACAATAGATCTACCATCTAAAGGCCCTCTTCCCTTCTCATTCTTCTCTTCCAGTAACTCATCTTGATCTGCCTGAATTTCATTCATTCTTCCAGTCATTTTCAATACCAAGAAGCTGACATTCTGCTCATCGTATGTCAAGAGCCGTGAAGCTTTTAGTCAGCATGAAACTTTAACAGCGCCTGCCATACAACTCCCTGCAGACCACTAAAACTCCAGCCAATCATACAAAGCATCCAAAACTCACAGAATTAGAGTCACAGCCTGAAGAAATCAACTAGCTACCAGTATGTAATTAGCCATGAATCTTTTAAGCAGCACTAATGGGAGATCCCTTATGCCTTTAAGCATATGTTCAGATTAAAACATGGAGCTTTCAAATGGCCGTATAGGGATCAAAGCAATTTTGCACACTGACTGACGCTATACCTGTCTGCTTTGCACGCTTCTGTTAAGTGCTAAGTGCAAGCAAATGTTCTGTCTACCAATATGACATTTGACGTACTTTACATTTTAAATGCCATTTTGGAACCCCAATTTCATCATAGCACATTTTCCTGCTATTTTATCTTAAATAAAACTCCTTCGCTTTTGCCTTATCCTTGAAGTGACGATCTTAAGAATATGCCTCACACTAACCAACTAGTGTGTTGCTCAACACAAGAGTGATTTTTCTGAGCCTCAAGATGAAATCTTCAGTGAACATACAATATGTAGTTCTTATAGCCCAGTGAAGAGCCTAGTCAGCAAGCAGTTATTGACAAAATACCATTTGTGCATTACCCCGCCCTGGCTACCATCTGGGCACTGGTCAGTCATTCATTTTATTGCAGGCATAATAAATCTATACAATAATAACCATAACAGAATCAATGAAAGACTGCACCAAGCTGGGCGTTCAACCAGTGTGCAAAAGACAACAAATGGTGCAAAACCAAAAAGGAGGAAATAATATTAATCAATAAAAAAGCAATAAGTATCGACAACACCAGATGAAAAGTCCTTAAAAGTGATTGCATTGGTTCTGAGAATGTTTCAATGATGGGGCAAGAGAAGTTGAGTGAAGTTATCCCCTCTAGTCAAGAACCTGATGCTTGATGGGTAAATTTGAAGTCAAAAACCAACTCCTTGGTCCTGCTGACATTGAGAAATAGTTGTGGCACCACACAGTCAGATTTTCAATCTCCCTCCTATGTGCTGATTGGTCACCACCTTTAATTCGGCCACTGACTGTGGCATCATCAGCAAACTTGAAATGGAGCTATGCTTGGCCACACATAAATGTAAAGTGAGTAGAGCAGGGGAGAACCTGTGCTGATGGACATCATGGAGGAGATGTTGTTGCCAGTTTGAACTGACCGGAGTTTACA
Organism: Hypanus sabinus; assembly: GCF_030144855.1. Classification (NCBI taxonomy): domain Eukaryota; kingdom Metazoa; phylum Chordata; class Chondrichthyes; order Myliobatiformes; family Dasyatidae; genus Hypanus; species Hypanus sabinus. The sequence goes on along the minus strand of NC_082708.1, from coordinate 142,203,715 downwards.
AGTGAGGAAATCCAGGATTCAATTGCACAAAGGGGTAGGTATTGAAGCTAATTTCTTGGAACTTACTGATTAGTTTTGAGGGGATGATGAACTTGAATGCTGAGCTAGAGTTGATAAGCAGCATCCTGATGTATGTATCTTTGCTGTCCAGACGTTCCAAGCTTGAGTGCAGAGCCAATGAGATGAATATAAAACATCTGTAGTTTGTAACCACTCCAGTAGTTTTCCAGTTGCCACTTCCAGTCTAGTGTGAACAGAAACAATACTGAACAGGTTGGGAGATGTGGAAATGGTCCTGTCGAAAGTTCTCCTGATGATAAGCATCATCTGAAGTTTATTGATGAGATTGGTATGGGATGATCTGTGGGAGATTGGTTTTCCAGTAGAGCTTGCTTTTTTCCTTATCAGACCTCAGTGCAGTCCCTCATGATCCTGAAAGTCCATATTGAAACTTACATGTGGAGGAGCTCACCCTGTGTGTTTCCGCTGCATGTTTGAATCCATTCACTCCAAAGCAACTGAAATTTGAGAGGTGAATGCAAGCAGCTCCCAATACTCAGTATTGGAAAGCAAAGTCAATTTTATTCTCTTTAACTGTACAGCTTTAAAGAAAAGTACAAGCTGAAAACTTCTGTTACATCTCCTCCCTCATCCACTGACCAGACAGCAGAAAATTAACTTGAATATAAAATGACAGAATACAGATAGAACTGGGTCCTGCGTTCCAATGACCCAGGACACCTTCAAAGTGCCTATTGCACATCTGCCCTCAGCCCATCCTCCCACCGACACACCAGTGATAGGGTTCCTCTTGTCCACACCTACCACCCCACTAGCCTTCACATTCAGCACACAATTCTCCATAACTTCCACCATCTTCAACAGGATCGCATCAACAAGCACATCTTCTGCATTCCTCCCCCCACTTTCCACAGGGACCACTCCCTAAGCAATTCCCCTGTCCATTCATCCCTCCCCACTGATCTCCCTCCTGGTACTTATCCTTGCAAGCAGAGCAAGTACCACATTTGCCCCTACACCTCCTCCCTCACTACCTTTCAGGGCCCTAAACAGTCTTTCCAGGTGAGGCGACCTTTCACCCCTGAGTCTGTTGGGGTCATCTACTGTACCTGGTGCAGCCTCCTGTTTATTGGTAAGACCAGACATAGATCAGGAAACTGCTTTGCCGAGCACCTACGCTCTGACTGGCAGAAAAAGCGGGACCTCCCAGTTGCCACTCATTTCAAATCAACTTCCAGTTCCCATTCCTATTCTGACATGTCAGTCCACATCCACCTCTACTGCTGCAGTGAAGCCACACTTAAGTTGGAAGAGCAAAGCCTTATATTCCATTTGGATAGCCTCCAACCTGATAGCATGTACATTGATTTCTTGAACTTCCAGAAAATGACCAGACCACCCTACTCTCCTTCACCATTCCCCATTCCTGTTCCCTTTTCTCACCTCATCTCTTTTACCTGCTCATCATCTGCCTCTGGCGCTCCTCCTCCTTCCCTTTCATCCATGGTCTTCTCCCCTCTCCTATCAGATTCCTGCTCCTCCAGCCTTTACCTCTTTCACCAGTCAACTTCCCAGCTCTTTATTTCACCTATCTCCTACCACCTTGCACTTCTTCCTTCCCTCTTCCAACCTTCTTACTCTGATTTGTCTTCGTTTTTCCAGTCCTGATCCAGGGTCCCTGCCTGATATGTCAACTGTTTACCCTTTTCCATAGATGCTGCCTGGCCTGCTGAGTTCCCCCAGCATTTTCTCTGTGTTGCTTTGGATTTCTAGCATCTGCAGATTTTCTCCTATTTGGGGTTCTGATCCCCTTTCTGGCCGTTGGTCAATAATTCAACTAAGTTCTCAGTAAGTCTGGATTAGCATACAGTTATACATTTTGGTGCAGCACGAGCAATCACAAAGTCTCATACTTGCAAGCAAAATCCTACACTGAAGTTTCTCTGATGCATGACCGTCCTAATCTCTCAGCAAAAATTTGCTATCATTCATAATTATTGTATCTCATAATAAAAACAAACATGTAGAATACAATCCTTAATAAACTTACAAACCACTTTGTTCTTCTCAAGTAAAATATCATCCAGATACAGATGGAAGTCATTTCTCTCCCACGGGTCTAGTCGGCTTTGAAGACAATATGGGGTTTTATTACAGCTACCAACATTCGACTAATCCCATTACAACCCAGTCAAATACTTTAACTCAACTCAAATACATCTCCTGTGAGAGATAGTGCAATAAAAAAGCTGACAGAAGCTTTAACTCAATCTTATAAGCCATTACAAGATAAAATTATACATTTGCATCTGAGCTATTCAATTTCAGCAGTAAAATAGAAAATAAGAGCAGCACAGTGGAGCTGCTGCTGCACAGCTCCAGCCTCCTGGGTTCCATCCTCATTCCCAGTACCGTGTGTGTGAGGTTCACACATTCTCCCGTAACCCTGCGGGCTTCCAAAAAGCTCCTGTCTACACCCACATCCCAAATATGCGCAGGCAGGTCAGCTAGTTGAACACCATTAACAGCCTTAGTGTAGCTGACTGGCAGAATTGACAGGAACGTGGAGAGAGAAGGTTTCAGAGAGAAATACTGGGGAAATTCAGATTAATGTATTTATCGCATGTACATTAAGCATACAGTTCAATGCATCGCATGAGTTAACAACCAGCACATCTTAAGGATCACCACATATTCCAGCACAGAATGACTCAATGTTTAGCAAATAACACAAGCAACAACAGCAGCATCAATAAAACAAAACAACAAGAGAATAAACAAGCCCCTTTTCTCTCTAACACTCACACATGTAGACAAGCCTCCAACCCCAGAGTCAGACTGCCTCCAGGTCTCCAGCCACCAGTGTACTCACATATATAATGCCTCTGACTTCCTCAGTAGTATTGCAGATATCGGGCCTGAATGTCGAAAACAAAAGTCAGTGAGTATATGTTCTCACTGACTTTGGTCTTTGACCTTCAGGCTTCAATCTTCAGACTCGCATAGACCTACACCCCAGAATGCTGACCTGGAGTTTATTGGCCCTCATGCCTCCTGCCCACAAGGACCTCCAATGCCAGATCCTGACAACCAACACAGACTCACAGACCTTAGGGGGAGGAGTCACTGGGACCACCAACCTCAGTTCATTGACAAAGGGACTGCTGGTCTTCATCCACCACACTTGCCGACCCATCATCTGTCCATAGAGATCAATGGACTTCAACTACTGAGCACTCTGAACAGGACTCGGACTTGACCTCTATTTCCTCCTCATTCCTGTCCCTAAAAACTGTGCTGTCCCCAACACCATTCCTACAAACAAAAAAATTACCTCAACTGAGAATGCAACTTGGCACCATGCCATTTCGCATTGATCTGTGAGCTAGAAACTGTGAATTAATTTGACAAAATGCCTCCTTCTCTGTGGTAAGTATGAAATGTAAGACGGAGAATTTGGAACAGACTATAGATATGACCTTACTGAATTACAGATCAACACAGCATGAACACTGTGTTCTGTTCAACACAATGAGAATATTCTACAATAAAAAAGAATATTTGAAACACGTTTAGCCTCAACACTGCATAACCTTCAGGTTAGAAACAAATTGGATGCAATGTTCTTGTTGCATGCAATGATCTGTTTGGCAGTTCAGGTTATCTGCTTGTCTTGATGAACAGTCAGTGTGAGCTGCTTCTGGAAAAGCACCTCTCCTCTGAATCATAACCAGAGCACTCCATGGTAGTGTTGGCAATCATCCATCTTTGACCAAAAACAGCAGCCTTCAGGTTGTAAAACTAAACATTTTCCTTATTTTCTTGGATCTGTTGCATGTCCCACCTAAGGATCTGGAAAAATTAGGTGTAAACTTATGGAACAACTTATCCTAGCCTTTCAGTGTATGGTGCCATCCAGAAGACCCAAGTGAGCTGACCTATAACATTCCTCCCACCCTCTACCTGACTGTGTCCTTCCTTCACAGTCCATTGGGCAATGTAAAGGGAATAAAAATCTGTTACATTTAACAGAAATCCTATGCCAGCTTTGCTTTGTTCACATACCTTGGCACACATCAAATGGATTTTGAAGTTGCAAGTATCAATCCAATTCTAACTGACAAATCTTCTGCATTTATAAAACAATTCTTCTTTGGTCTAAGCAATAGCAGTATTAGAATCTGCAGGAATATGCCTTTATATTTCAGCAATTGGCTCATTTATAGATTTTCATTCCTACTTTGAGCATGCTCAGGCACTCTCCATGGGTTTACATCTGCAATTCAATGAAAATTGATTACTTCACCCATATCTTAAGTCTCATAACTATGAATAGGCAGCCATTCAATCATTTTCATCACCTTAACTAAAGAACAAAACAACAATAATAGAATCCAACAATCTTAATATACAAGAAGAATTAAGGTGGGCAGTTAACAACAATCCTACCTTAGCTAGAGTTGGTTCTAACTCCCCACTTCAGCACAAACATGAATTTTTCACCACTACTAAATTATTTGTGCAACAGTGGAAGTTTTTCTTTTCCTTACATTATGTCCATGGCTATTGAGAAAGAGGGTACTGTTACTGGTTTCAGCAATGAACTCCCACAGCTCCCAATGGCCCTATAATTTCAGTCTCTGAGGCCAACGTGAAAGGATCCTTCAGGAGGGTGAACCCATGGAAAGCAGCCGGCCAAACCAGGGTATCTGGCCAAGTACTAAAGACCTATGCTGATCAACTGGCTAGAGTGCTCACTAATATCTTCAACCTCTCAGGAGGCAGGTTGAGTTACCCACCTGCTTCAAGCAGGTTTCAATTATACCGCAGCCTAAGAAGAGTGTGGTAACCTCCCTCAATGATTATTGTCCATTAGTACTTACAGTTATAAAGTGCTCTGAGAGGTTGAAGATGAAGCATATCAACTCCTGCCTGAGAAGCCACTTAGATCTGCTCCATTTTGCCTACCATCACAACAGTCAACAGCAGATACCTCTTCATTTACTCTTCACTCAACATCTGTAACATCTGGACTTCTGCCACCTCCAACAGGATCCCACTACCAAACACATCCTTCCCTCCCCCCCTTTCTGCTTTCCGCAGGGATTGCTCCCTATGCGACTTCCTTGTCCACTCGGCCCCCCCATCCCTTCCCACCGACCTCCCTCCTGGCACTTATCCTTGTAAGCGGAACAAGTGCTACACCTGCCCTTACACTTCCTCCCTCACCATCATTCAGGGCCCCAGACAGTCCTTCCAGGTGAGGCAACACTTCACCTGTGAGTCGGCTGGTGTGGTATACTGTGCCCGGTGCTCCCGGTGTGGCCTTTAATATATTGGTGAGACCCGACGTAGACTGGGAGACCGTTTCACTGAACACCTATGCTCGGTCCGCCAGAGAAAGCAGGATCTCCCAGTGGCCACACATTTTAATTCCGTGTCCCATTCCTGTTCTGATATGTCTATCCATGGCCTCCTCCACTGTCAAAATGATCCAAACTCAGGTTAGAGGAACAACACCTTATATACCGGCTGGGTAGTCTCCAACCTGATGGCATGAACATTGACTTCTCTAACTTCCGTTAATGCCCCTCCTCCCCTTCTTACCCCATCCCTGACATATTTAGCTGTTTGGCTGTTCTCCATCTTCCTCTGGTGCTTCCCCCCACCCTCTTTCTCCCAAAGCTTCCCATCCCATGATCCTTTCCCTTCTCCAGCTCTGTATCACTTTTGCCAATCACCTGTCCAGATCTTAGCTTCATCCCACCCCCTCCGGTCTTCTCCTATCATTTCGCATTTCCCCCTCCCCCCACTACTTTCAAATCTCTTACTATCTTTCCTTTCAGTTAGTCCTGACGAAGGGTCTCGGCCCGAAACGTCGACAGTGCTTCTCCTTATAGATGCTGCTTGGCCTGCTGTGTTCCACCAGCATTTTGTGTGTGATGTTGTTTGAATTTCCAGCATCTGCAGATTTCCTCATGTTTACATCAGGATACTCTGCATTGACTGCAGCCTGGCATTCAGTACTATCATCCCCTCAAAACTAATCAATAAGCTTCAAGACCTAGGCCTCAATTCCACCTTGTGTGACTGGATCCTTGATTTTCTCATTTGCAGCCCCCAGTCAGTTTGAATTGGCTGCACTAACTTCTCCACAATCTCCATTAGCACAGATGGTACATAAGGCTATGTGCTTAGCCCTCTGCTCTACTTGATTTATACTTACGACTGCAAGGCTAACCATACTGTAGCTCCAATGCCATATTTAAGTTTGCCAACAAGACCTCTGTCATTGGCCGAATCACAAGTGGTGACAGATCAGCAAATCGGGGGGAGCTTGAAACTCTGGCTGAGTGGTGCCAGATTCTTACTCAAAGTCAGCAAGACCAAGGAGCTGATTATTGACTTCAGAAGGAGGAAACCAGAGGTCCATGAGACAGTCCTCATCAGGGGATCCAAGGTGGAACTGAATATCAGTTCCTCAGTGTCCAGCACGCAAGTGTCATTCTGAAGAAAGCACGGCAATGCCTCTACTTTCTGAGAAGTTTGTGAAGATTCATTATGTCATCTAAAACTGTGACAAATTTCTATCAATATGTGGTGGACTGGTTGCATATGTATTGACTGGTTGCATCACAGCCTGGTATGGAAACATGTGCCTTTGTACAAAAAAGCCTACTAAAAACTGTGTATATGGCCTAGTCCATCATGGGTAAAGCCCTCCCCACCATTAAGCACACCTACAGTGAGCACTGTCACAGGAAAGCAGCATCCATCATCAAGGACCCCCTCCATCTAGGCCATCTCACTGCTGTCTTCAGGAGTATACAGGAGGCTCAGGAACACCAGCTTAAGGAACAGTAATGACCCTTCAAGCATCAGGTTTTTTTGAACCAGATGCAATAACTTCATTTACCCCATCACTGAACTGCTCCACAGCCTGTGGACTCAATTTCAAGATTCTTCATCTCATTTTCTTGGTATTTATTGCTTATTTATTTATTTATTTATTACTATTTCTTTGTTTTCCTTTTTCTAATTTTATTTGTACAGTTTGTTGGCTGTTTGTCTCTCCTGCTGGGTGTGGTCTTTCTATTGTGCTGCTTGGATTTCTGCGCATGCCTGCAAGAGAACAAATCTCAGGGTTGTACATAGTGACATAGATGTACTTTGATAATAAATTTACTTTGAACTTTAATACTTTTTCAGTTACAAATTGTCTTGACTGCCTGAAAGAATTGTAAAAGAGGCAGAGTTTCTGTAAGCCTGTACATTACATACAAACTATAAAGAGTAATATAACCTGAACTGACAGAGCCAAGATGACATTACACATTACACTTCAACTATTCCACCACATTACTGTCTCTGAAGATTGAGACGTGAGAAGTAAGCATAAAATTCTAGACTGAAACTCCAGTGGTACCTAATCAGAGATGTCATGTTTCAGATGAAGTATCTAGTCTCCAAAGTGAACAGAAAGGACTCCATGATACCACTTCAAGGCCCAGCAATAAAGTTATCCAAGGGTTCTGACTAACATTTAACTCTTAACCAATACAAACCTGATTCTGAGCTCTCAATCAATTGGGTGGAAGCAATTGTCATGTTCCCCACATGACAGCATAGGAATTGTTTTTAACAAGTACTTCGTTGACTATAAAACACTTCAGGGATCTTGAAAGACAAATGGAAGTATATTTTTCTTTAATAGACATGGCAGCATTCAGTTGTTCTATGAAGATAACTGTGTAAACTCTGGTACTGTCCAGTATGCTTCAGTGTTCCTACCTTGCTCTTTTCCTGGTGAAGCTCTATCTGAATATCAGTCAATTTGGCTCGGAGTTCTTCATTGGCAGCTTGTAATGCATCTATTAGCGCCTCAGGCTTCTCGCCCTTTCCTCGTCCTTTCTTTGACATTTTTTTGTCCAGCAGTTCTTCTCTGTAGATTGGATGGGAAATCAATAATTTCTAACCGTCAGGGCTTCACACCCTATGAATATTCCTCCCATCACCGGCTCCATTCTCTGGACCCTGGAGAAAATACAGTTAAGACAAAGTAGAAAGTAAATTCAACATTGTAATTCATCACAGAACAGCATCATACAAAGCATGACATTTCATCTCAGTCTTAATATATTGCTGCAGTTCCTCAGGGCAGTCTCCGAGCATAACTTCCTTTAGCTGCCTTATCAATAGTTTACTGTCAGCAAGGAAAACGGTCTTACCAGGGAGGTGTGTGGACAAATTTGATATACCAGGATAAGCAATTCATAAAAGCTGAGGCAACAGACTGCATGCATTCATACTTACATGAATGGTGACTGGGTGGAATTTCGTTCATTGGGCTATTATGTGGACTCTTATAACTTTGGAGTTAATAGCAAAATTCTTCCAGGGCTTATGAGGGAGGGGGAGGGGGGAATGAATATTTGCAATATGATGAAAGCCATTTCTAGATAATGTCTGGAAAATAAATCTACCAAATGGGGTCTGGGTTCACTCAGCAGCTCGTTGGAAGCACACGCAAATACATTCTAAAGAATGTCGACAAAGTGTAATTAGGGAAAGATACCTGGCAACTTTCCTTGAGAATGTTTTGCATTACTGAAAAACATTCTATTTCAAGAAAATGCATTTGATAAACCTGTTTCCTCTCAAAATATTGGGAGCAAGATCACCTGATACCCTGATCTCCAAAATCTCTTAAAAGCTGTAGGATGACCTGTGTCAGCTGACTCCTGAGGCCTGATACAGGAAGACCACAGGAAGTGCAAATACGATTGGTTAATCAGCATGCATTTAATTTGCATTGATGTAGGGGTCTCACATATGGCACAAATATTGAGAAGCAGCACTATTAGGAGGATTAATATAAATTCAAATAATAACATAGTATTTTTAATCATCAAAACACTGATACAATGCAGATAAACTAACTTGATGGTTTCCATCATTGGAAAGGAAGGAAGACAGTAGTTTAAATATACAGTTAATGACTAAGCGTAACTTGTACTGAATGATAATATTCCATAGATGAATACATTTCTAGAGAAATGTATAAACAAAAATGGGACTTGCTATTATACAACTGTTATACTTGAATCTGGACTTGCATTTCAAATGCATGGTAACTTTTGACCTAGCATCTCCTGTAACCTTTTGAATATGGTTTGAGTTTCCATGAGTGTTTACATTGTCCTGACATTTATGAAATTTGATTTATTACTTCAAGATCTGGCTTTACCAAGATAAAAGAGATCAGGTTTAGTTGCACTAAAATTGGGCTTCTAAATATTTTAACCCTAGAACTTATTAATGGGATTTCCACCAGATGAGGAAAATAGCAGTTAATTTCCCATTCACTGTGAGGCTGTACAGGTACATACTAGCTTCCTAGAGATGCCAATAACAAAACATCCAAATGAACAGTAACCTACTCATTATTCATCAAATGCCCATGGAAATCAGTCCCATTAACCACTTATGTAACAACAGTTAGGCATATTCAATAGAATTAAATCATTTATGCTCATCTTTGACATATCAAGGGACTATTCAATGACTTGTGGGACCAGAAATTAACATGATCAAGAAAGATGACTACTATGTTATATACGTATATGACAGGGAAATCCAATTTTGAGAGCCTGTGATTGATCCAAAGAATTACCTACAGGAACTTCAGGGTAAGGATACTATAGGCACGAGGAGATACCTGAAGAGTAGACTATCTATTGGATGGAAGTGACCAACAACTCTGATAGAGGCAGTTGCTAAGTTGTTAAGCTCTTCAGTGGGAGGTGATGCTTTAGCACTGCTGGCCCACCACCTCGAGGGAGTCTTGATCATAAGCGGGCGAAACTCCTGAAGACAGGTGGCAGATCATCTGATGATCCCATTGATGATAGCACAGGACAGTTAACATCTTAGTCCATGTGTATTTTCAATTCTGATGTCCCAAGTGTGAACAATACTGTAGAAAGGTCTTATATTGTAACAGTATCATTTGGTATCAACACATTGTAGGTAGGTGCTATCTTTTGTCAGTTGGAAAAGGACTGTTTGTTTTAGATGAAGTGACCACTTGTTCTAGGCTTGCTTGTTACTGTAGACAGATGCTCATCATTCAATTGGATTCAAAGAACCTACAACAAACCTACAACTTTAGATACAGGGGAGAGTGCAGATCCTGGAAATCTTGCCTCACACACAAAATGCAGTAGGACATTAGCAGGTCAAGCAGTGTATATGGAGGGAAATAAACAGCTATTTCTTCGTGAAGTCCAAATCCTGATGAAGGGTCTCAGTCCGAAATGCTGACTGTTCATTTCCCTCTACAGAACTTGCCTGACCTGCTGAATTCCTCCAGCAATTTGTGTGTTGAACCAAACTGAATCAACCAGCAGAGGGAGTCTGTATGTATAGTCAATTGGGGGCTCTATAATCCCATTTTTCGGGCACAGTTATTGCTAGATTGGCCTTTTTTTTTGGCACTTCCTTAAAATGTGTTATTGATTGAAAAAAACTTGAACTAATCAACACACACAAAATATTGCAGGAACTCAGCAGGTCAGGCAGCACTCGTGGAAAATAATAAACAATCAACTTTTCGGGCCAAAATCTTCTCCTGGATTGAGAAGGAAGGGAGAAGACACAAGAATAAAAAGGTGGGGGAGGGGAGGGAGGAGTCTTTGCCTTTTAACTTAACTTCCTCTGTTGACTGACTCATTACCTTTGTAATTTTTGGGCTAAAGCTCAATAAGATGGAAATTCTTACACTTCCAATGAGAGTCAAAAGTAGGCTATTTATTCATCAGATCAAATACTTCATTCACAAATCTCAGACAATGAAGCAATCCAAAACCTAATGTAATGAACTCCAAGTAGCATCACAATCTACATTGTTAAGCAGCAAGTAATACTCATAACTATTTTTGTCCTGCTGTTATCAGACTCTTAAAGGGACTTCTCATGCGCTGAAAATTTATTCTTGATTTTCCAGTCCTCTTCCCTGTGCCTCTTGCATTTTGCTTGTTCACCTGCAATATACTTTCTCTGCAGCTGCTACACTATATTCAATATTCTGTTTTCTTTTTACTACCATGATGTATTCATGCATGGCATGGTCTGCTTGGATGGCACTCAAAAGTTTTTCACTGTACTTCAGTACACATGACAATTGTTATCTGAAGTCTGACCAGTTGCCCCTGATGGACAACTGGTTTTTCAAAGGTTTTTCATTACTGAGTCCCACCAATATCCATGCAGAGGCTCCAGTTGAACAATCACATAAATATGGACTATGTCCATAACAGTTTAGAGGTTGAATACTTGGCAACAGGTGGCTAACATTTTGATTACCTAAAGCCTTCCACTCAAGTACAACAAACATTCTCTATACAGAAGCCTTTAAGTGCAAGGCGCAAGGGGATGGCCACTGAACAGTAATCCAGAGGCAAGGTGAGTGATTTGGTAAAATAAGTTCAAAACACAATCCAGGAAATTAAAGTTCATTTCCTAAATAAATCCAGATTTAAAAAGTCAGCATCAATGATAGGGGACCGAGAAACCATCAGTCTCACACAAAAAAGCACCCTTATGCATTCTGATCTGAATAGGTCTGCAACAAAGTTAACACAGGGAAATCTGCAGATGCTGAAAATTCAAGCAACACACACAAAATGCTGGTGGAACGCAGCAGGCCAGGCAGCGTCTATAGGGAGAAGCGCTGCCCTGACGAAGGGTCTCGGCCCGGAACATCGACAGCGCTTCTCCCTATAGACGCTGCCTGGCCTGTTGTGTTCCACCAGCATTTTGTGTGTGTTGCTGCAACAAAGTTGTTCATTCTTAGCTGCTTCATGAAATGGACAAGAAAACCATTCTGTACAATTAGATATTGGCAGCAAATCCCATAAACAAGTAAAAAAGTGCACATACTATTATATCAATTACTTGTTAACTGTACATTGGCTACACAGATTAACAGTGAGGTTCGAGCGATGTTTCATGCAGAAACACTGCAACATGGTGGGGGCTGGCATAACAAATGTGCAGCTTCTTTTTCTGCCTTGCACCTGCATAATGCTGTGAACTGCTTGCCCCTTTATTGTTATAATCCAATTTATCCCTGCAAACATCAATGCTGCGCCATCACATCTTCCAAAGTAAAACTGCCAGTTCCTGTGTGGGCTTTGTATTTCATGAGTTTTCACATTCGGTTGGTGTTGAGAGAGCCGCCAGTGCTAATGACTTTTTTTTCCGCACAATCTCTAATGCAATGTGCTTTGATGGATGGGATTAAAAAGTACCACCATTAAAGTAATCCATTAACTCTACACTTGCTCGACACTATACAAGAATAAAGAGTGCAGCTGTATGTTTAGCAAATAGTTAACTCCCTTGACACAGATGAAAAATGCCTCAGGGACAGTGAGACCTGCAAATTTGTCACACAATGCAAAAGCCAGCTCTTAAAATATTCAGTGTGAGGAGTGCTCTGAATTAAATCTAAACCACACAGGATAAAAGTTTTTCTGATTCAGAAATGCAGTCTGTGTTGCAGTCTAAATTCCTGCCATATTCTTGGCTTTATTTCCTTAATCTTCTGTGGAAATAAACTGATCAACTAGCTTTTCAAAACCTTTAGTACAATACTACATTCCTCCAGAACCATGATGGCACAACTCTTCCCTCAAGTGAATCTTGTAGTTTGTAATACTGTTTTATTCTGAGCCATTCTCTGCTGGACTGTCAATTACAGCTGGATTATTGAAAGGAGAAATGCTTGAAACATACATGTGCCTGGAATTTCTGCAGAAAATTCTCCTGATTTGTCACATATTCTAAAGGAACACTACTTAATTTCCTTCTGTGCCAAGCTGCATTCCAATTCCCTATAAACCACTATGTACTTTACTCAGATGTTGCCTAAAAATACATAATAAAAACCTATCTCAAAATCTCCAACTATTGCTGCAGCAGAAACCAACAATGTAAACCCAGGCTTTGCCCAGTCTCCCCATATAACACTGTTTCATTTACTCTGTATCTCCAGGTTAATGTCATGCTTGTGTGGACTGTGTGTTGGCTGATCAATAGGACTCTTGCTGAAATTCTACTGCAAGCTGACAATCAATGCCCTCCTAAGAAAAATAATTCCATACAATCTTCATTTGCACCTGACATCAGAAATTTCAATCTTTAAAAATGTATAAATTATTTAAAGAAAAATCCTTATAAGTCAAAGCTGCAGCCAGTGGAATGTCACAAGCTCATCCCCTCCTTCAGTCTAACATCTTGGGCTGCATCATGCAAGAAAATGTTGTCACTCCAAACCAAACAGCCCCTGGAATCTAACGGTGGGATGCAAATTATTGCAGTTCTATTGCACTCACATTAAACCTGTGCTATGTTAGACCTGGCAACTAAACAGCAAGCCTATTCACTGGAATGCAGAGGAATGGTTGCCAAGGAAAAGACCAAGTGTAAAATAAGTTGTTCCTTTAAAACAAATTGTATTTAACAAATTAACTGTTCAAAAATGTTTTAAATATTTTAAGTTTTAAGCCTTCTTAAGCTGAATGCACCTATCTAAAAGTCTCTTAAAAGATCCTATCGCATACAGTTCCACCATTGTTGCTGGCAGCCCATTCAACGCACTTCACCACTCTCTGAGTAAAAAACTTACCCCTGACATCTCCTCTGTACCTACTCCTCAGCACCTTAAACCTGTGTCCTCTTGTGGCAACCATTTCAGCCCTGGGGAAAAAGCCTCTGACTATCCATATGATCAATGACTCTCAACATCTTATACACCTCTATCAGGTCACCTCTCATCCTCCCGTGCTGCAAGGAGAAAAGGCTGAGTTCACTCAACCTATTCTCATAAGGCATGCTCCCCAATCTAGGCAACACCCTTGTAAATCTCCTCTGCACCCTTTCTATGGCTTCCACATCCTTCCTGCTGTGAGGCGACCAGAACTGAGCATAGTACCCTTTCCTGGAGGTCAAACATTTTAATTCCAATTCCCATTCCCAATCTGACATGCCAGTGCCAAGATGAGGCCACCTCAGAGCAACAATTTATATTCCGTCTGGGTAGCCTCCAACCTGATGGTATAAATATCAGTTTCTCATTCCAGTAAAAAAAAATCTCATCCCCTTCTCTTTTCTTCTATTCCCCACTCTGGCTTTTTGCCTCTTCTCTCCTGCCTAACACTTCCCCCGGATGCCCTCTTCCTTCTCTTTTACCTATGCTCTACTCTCCTCTCTTATCAGATTCCTTCTTCTCTAGCCTTATACTTTTCCCACCCTCCAGCCTCACCTATCACCTTCTAGCTGATACTCCTTCCGCTCTCTTCACCTCATTCTTTCTGTTGTCTTTACCCTTACCTCTCAGTCCTGAAGATGAATTTTGGGGTGAAACGTCGACTGCTTATTCATTTCCATAGATGCCAGTTCCTCCAGCATTTTGTGTGTGTTGATCTGGGCTTCAAAGGTTCAAAGGTTCACTTATTATCAAAGTAAACAACTCTGAAATTCTTCTTCTCCAGGTAGCCAAAGAAAAATATTGCAGTATGATCATCAACCCCCAAATCCCTCTCCCACCAAAAACAGAACAGACATATCGAGCCCCAAATCCCCCACCCCTGCACACAACAAAATGAGAAAGATGGGATGAAAAACACAGAATGGAAAAGAACTATGGCTACAAAAGAGTCGACAGTCCAGGTCCATATCCAAGATGCAGATTACCTGTGTAACATTCTCCCTCCCCGTAACAGGGCAATCTCAGCAGCTTCTGCAGACCTTCTCATGTTCATGTTTTAATCGTTTTTTTAATTTTTAAATGAATTTTTTCACCTTAATTGCTTTTAAAGGATTATTGATTTTTTTTCTGAATGTTTAGGATATTCAAAGGTATTCAAAGTCTGATTGCCAATATGCTTTTATTCGGCCATTTTGTGGGTAAGCTTTGTTCTTCCATTGAGCAAGATCTCTGCCATTTATGAGAAGGGCAGCACTTACTTGCAAGCTGACATCAGTGGATAGATAACAAATGCTTTCAATCTTGATGTGCACATCAATGACGACTTCTGGTTGCACATTCTGCCTCTTATTTCTACAAGGTGAAACTTAATGTGGGCGTGTTTATTTCTGTGGTGGGGGACAGTAAGAGTTTATTCCTAAACTCTCCCCTACCTATCTTATCAGTTTAAGTTATCTTATCTCTTATCAGTTTAAGTTCATACAAAGGCAGTGATCAAAAGGCAGCTTCAGATGCTGAACAAATGCTCAACAGCTTCCAGTCTTTTGGAGCTAAAGCTGTAACACAGTGATATGGGTATCTTGGCCTGCTACTAGAAAACAAGAAACAGCATATGGTAGTTGCAACGCTAGAAAGGCATCTTCCTGACACAAGGGCACATTTTATCTTCAATAGTACATATGGATTTAGATTTATTTATGTACATTGAAACTTACAGTGAAATGTGTTATTTGCATTAACACCCAAGGATGTGCTGGGGGCAATCTGCAAGTGTCACCACACATTCTGACGCTACATTTCGAAAACATGCTGGAAGGAGCAGGTACATAATAAAAGCTGTATCAAGACTTATGAAAGCATATTTTGTATATGGCTCATTAACCTTAGACACTGAAATATATCTATAAGTCATGTCATCCCTCACTATACAACTGATTGTAGCGGTGTGCTACACGCAGTGCTGAAATAACGACACGTAGTCGATGAACTGCGGTTACAAAAGAGATTTTATTCGAACTTCGCGGCCTCGCTTTAAAGCCTTCCTGATCCCGCCCTCCCCGGGCGCGGATGCTGCAGGGGGCACGTATTCACAGTGCACGGGCTTTTCCCCTTGCTGGTGAAGCAGACTTGGTGCCCTTTTGGGACTGGCCTTTATGCCGGCGCGCTGGCTATTTGTGATCCGGTTCGAGTGCGCTAGGAAGTGGGTCGCCACATAACACCCCCCCAGAACCGGCGATACACCCCCCCCCCCAATGTCCACAGTCTGGGCCGGACCCTGTTTGGGAGGCCGGCCTCTGCGCCGCGGTGCCGGAACCTCGACCGGTTGCGCCAGGTCCACATGGGCAGGTTTGAGGCGGTCCACGGTGAAAACCTCCTCTCTCCCCCCAACGTCCAGCACAAATGTGGACCCGTTGTGTCTGATCACCGTAAACGGCCCCTCATACAAACACAGACTTACAGTTCTGCAGGTCTTTGGGTACGCAGGTCGGGTTCTGCCCATGCTGCAAAGTGGGTATGGGGGCCAGGTTGCTGAGCCTCTCGCGTAGTCTGCCCAGGACTTCTGCGGGTTCTTCCTCGTGCCCCCTTGGGGCTGGTATGAACTCCCCTGGGATGACCAGGGGTGCGCTGTGCACCAACTTGGCCGACGAGGTGTGCAGATTGTCTTTGGGCGCCGTGCAGATGCCGAGTAGGACCCAGGGAAGCTCATCCACCCAGTTAGCTCCTCACAGGCGGGCCATGAGAGCCGACTTTAGGTGACGGTGGAAACGCTCCACCAGGCCGTTCGACTGTGGGTGGTAGACAGTTGTGTGGTGCAGCTGTGTCCCCAAAAGGCTGGCCATAGCTGACCACAGGCAGGAGGTGAACGGGCGCCTCTGTCGGAGGTAATGTGGTCCGGTACACCAAAGCAAGATACCCAGGTGGCGATCAGTGCCCGGGCGCAAGATTCGGAAGTAGTGTTGGTGAGCGGGATCGCCTCTGGCCATCTTGTGAACCGGTCCACGATAGTCAGGAGGTGCTGTGCTCCGTGCGACACTGGCAGGGGGCCCACGATATCCACATGAATGTGATTGAAACGCCGGTGGGTGGGGTGGAACTGCTGCGGCAGAGCTTGGTGTGCCGCTGCACCTTGGCCGTCTGGCAGTGCATGCACGTTTTGGCCCATTCACTGACTTGTTTGCAGAGGCCGTGCCAAAAGAACCTGCTGGAGACCATCTGGACAGTTGTCCGGATGGAGGGGTGTGCTAAGTTATGAATGGAGTCGAAAACGAGTCGCCACCAAGGTGCTGGGACGACAAGGCGGGGTTAGCCGGTGGTGACGTCACAGAGTAGGGTCCTCTCACCTGGGCCCACGGGGAGGTCCTGGAGCTGCAAACTGGAAACTGCAGTTCTGTAACTAGGGATCTCCTCATCTGCCTGCTGCGCCTCCGCCAGCGCCTCAAAGTCTACCCCTTGGAAATGTTAGGGCGAGAGAGTGCGTTCGCCACAACATTGTCCTTACCCGAGACGTGCCGGACATCCGTCGTGTATTCAGAGATGTAGGACAGATGGCGCTGCTGGTGGGACGACCAGGGATCGGACACCTGCGTGAACGTAAAGGTAAGCTGCTTGTGGTCCATGAACGCAGTGAAGGGCCTACCTTCTAAGAAGAACCTGAAATGCCAGATCACCAGGTACAGCACCAACAGTTCCCAGTCAAAAGCACTGTATTTGAGCTCGGGTGGTCGCAGGTGTTTGCTGAAAAACGTCAGGAAAAACGCCAGCAAACCTCGATGAGTTGCTCCAGCACCCCACTGACTGCCGTGTTAGATGCGTCCACTGTGAGGGTGGTAGGGGTGTCCATTCTGGGGTGCACCAGTATCGTGACGTTTGCCAAGGCTCCTTTGGTTTTAATGAAAGCGGCGGCGGACTACTCGTCCCAGGTAATGTCCTTGCTCTTATCCGACATCAGGGCGAGCAGGGGGCGCATGATTCAGGCAGCTGAAGGGAGGAAGCGGTGGCAGAAATTTACCATACCCACGAATTCCTGAATGCCTTTGATTATGGTGGGTGAGGGAAAATGGTGGACTGCGCCTACCTTAGCGGGCAGAGGGGTTGCCCCATCTGTAGTGATCCTGACGCCCAGGAAGTCGATGGTGTCGAGCCCGAACTGGCATTTGGCCGGGTTGATTGTCAGGCCTTATTCACTCAGTCGGGCGTAGAGCTGACGGAGGTGGGACAGATGCTCCTGACGACTGCTGCTGGCTATGAGGATGTCGTCCAAATAGATGAAAGCAAAGACCAGGTCACATCCCACCGTGTCCATTAACCGCTGAAACGTCTGTGTGGCATTTTTCAGGCTGAACGGCATGCGGAGTAACTCAAAAAGGCCGAAAGGGGTGATGAGTGCCGTTTTGGGGACGTCGTCAGGATGCATTCGGATTTGATGGTATCCCCAGACAAGGTCTACCTTGGAGAAGATCCGTGTGCCATGCAGGTTTGCTGCAAAGTCCTGAATGTGTGGCACAGGGTAACGGTCCGGTGTTGTAGCCTCGTTCAGCCTGCGGTAGTCGCCGCACGGTCTCCAGCCCCCTGATGCTTTGGGCACCATGTGCAGGGGGGAGGCCCATGGGCTGTCGGACCGCCGTATGATCCCCAATTCCTCCATCCTCTTGAACTCCTCCTTCGCCAGATGGAGCTTATCCGGGGGAAGCCTTCGAGCACGGGCGTGGAGGGGTGGTCCCTGGGTCGGGATGTGGTGCTGTACGCCGTGTCTGGGCATGGCTCCTGGAGCTGCGGAGCCAGAACCGATGGGAAATCCGCCAGGACTCTGGTGAAGTCGATGTCGGATAGCGTGATGGAGTCTAGGTGTGGGGCTGGCAACTGGGCTTCACTCAGGGAGAACGTCTGAAAGGTCTCGGCGTGTACCAGTCTCTTCCTGGGCAGGTCGACCAGTAGGCTGTGAGCCCGCAAAAAATCCGCACCCACAAGTGGTTGGGCTATGGTGGCCAGTGTGAAGTCCCACGTGAATCGGCTGGAGCCGAATTGTAGCTGCACCGTACGGGTACCGTAGGTCCTTACTGTGCTGCAGTTCACGGCCCTCAGGGCGGGACCCAGTGCCCTGTTGCGGGTGTCGTAACTCGTTGGAGGTAAGACGCTGATCTTGGCTCCGGTGTCGACCAAAAAGTGGCGTCCCGACCGCTTGTCCCACACACACAGGAGGCTATCCCGATGGCCAGCCGCCGTAGCCATCAGCGGCGGATGGCCCTGGCGTTTCCCGGGAATTTACAGGGCAGGCTGCAGAGGTGGGCTTCTGCGCCCCACCGCTGGTGATAGAAGCACCAGTGTTTGTTGGTCTCCTCACCCCTGCCTCTGGGGTTAGCGGGCTCTGCTGCTGGGCCTGGTCTGGTTTGCTGCTGGGAGCGTGGCCTGGTGATCTGTGCGACAGATGCCCCACTCTCCTTCTTGGCTTTCCACTGCACGTCCACCTGGGCTGCCACCTTCCGGGGGTCGCTGAAATCCGCGTTAGACAGCAGCAGGCAGACGTCCTCGGGCAGCTGTTCCAGGAATGCCTGCTCAAATATAAGGCAGGGCTTGTGTCCTCCGGCCAGGGACAGCATCTCATTCATCAAAGCCGACGGTGGCCTGTCTCCCAAACCATCCAGGTGCAGTAAGCGGGCAGCTCGCTCGCGCCGTGAAAGTCCAAAAGTCCTTATGAGCAGGGCTTTGAATTCTGTGTATTTGCCATCCGCTGGGGGAGACTGTATGAACTCCTCAACCTGGGCCGCTGTGTCCTGGTCGAGGGAGCTCACCACGTAGTAGTAACGGGTGTCATCCGAGGTTATCTGCCGAACGTGGAATTGGGCTTCTGCTTGCTGGAACCATAGGTGAGGTGGCAGCGTCCAGAAGCTTGGCAGTTTCAACAAAACTGCACGAACAGATGCGGCGTCGTTCATCTTCGGCCCAAATATCGTTCGGGCTGTCGGAGTCACCAATTGTAGCGGTGTGCTGCACGCAGCGCTGAAATAACGACACGTAGTCGATGAACTGCGGTTACAAAAGAGATTTTATTCGAACTTCACGGCCTCGCTTTAAAGCCTTCCTGATCCCGCCCTCCCCGGGCGCGGATGCTGCAGGGGGCACGTATTCATAGGCCTGTCCTGCACGCGGGCTTTTCCCTTTGTTGGTGAAGCAGACCTGGCGCCCTTTTGGGACTGGCCTTTATGCCGGCGCGCTGGCTATTTGTGAGCCGGTTCGAGTGTGCTAGGAAGTGGGTCGCCACATGATAATACTTTGGCAATCTTTTAAACATTTGAAAGACAACATTAACCTTCTGATTCCATACAAGTTAACCAATCTAAATACAAATCCTGCCACCCTGAACAAGTGCCTGTTTATTTCTATGTCTGTTTATTTCTACCCTACTGTGTCAAAATGCTAGACATTGCAAAATTTTTCTATATTCATCCTCATTTATATTCTGGATTGTAACTCACATACACATGCATGCATATGGTTTAACCAAAGATTAATAAAAGAATGATTTTTTTATTATATCTTAATGTCCAGTACACCACTAGTCATTATTATCCTGAACTACAAAGAAATATAGTACAGTCGGCCCTCCTTTTCTGCAGGGGATTGGTTCCGGGACCCCCTGCGGATACCAAAATTCGCAGATGCTCAAGTCCCTTATTTAACCTGTCTCAATGCGGTGGTCTTTAGGACCCAGCAGAACCCCGGACTTTATTTAATGTGTCTCTGTGTGGTGGACATTAGGACCTGGCGGTGAGCTCTGAATCCGCAGTGTTTCTGTTCACGAAAATAATCACAATCGCAATTGAAAATTAGATGGCAGTAATAAAGCAATTGGAAAGAGGTGAAACGCCATCGGTCATTGGAAAATCGTTAGGCTACAGTTGGTCAACGATCGGAACAATTTTAGCGCAGCATGTGAAAGGCCCTGCCCTGATGAAAGCTACAATTATTACTAAGCAACGCAGTGGTTAAATTATTGAAATATGTATGTTTCTTCAGTGTTTTATATGCATAGAAATGTAAAATATGTAATATATACTAAGAAAAACATTTGACTAACTGACGCTAAATAATACCAGATGTACCTGGTCCGACTTCAAATCCGACTTAAAGACAGACTCAGGAATGGAACTCATTCATAACCTGGGGACTGCCTGTACTTTTAAGTCATTTCTAGATTACTTATAATACCTAATATAATGTTAATGCTATGTAAATAGTTGTTATACTGCATTGTTTAGGGAATAATGACAAGAAAAAGTCTGTACATGCTCAAGCAACGAGTGCTGGAGAGAGAACTTCAGGGTTTTCCCGATCTGTGGTTGGTTGAATCCGTGCATATGGAATCCGCGGATAAGGAGGGCTGACTATAGTTAGAACAGATTCTTAAAGGTTTTAAACCAGAACAAACAAATCAATTTGTTTATACTTAAAGGCAATAAATTATAAAATACAGTAGTCAAATATCGTATCATTTTTATTTCTAAATAACTGTCAAGTGGATAATCTGGGTGGTCCCAACCCAAACTATAGGTGAACTGGGAGATCCACTCACTACTGATTGTTGTGTTTAAATCAGGTGACCATGACCTTTATGAGAAATTGAGACAAGAACACGGTAAAGCTGTCAGGGATGCAAAGATGCAATAGCTGTCCAAGATCGACTCTCAGACCAACGATCAGTTGTGGCAGGGTTTATATGCTGTTCCAGGCTACAATACAAATTCAGACAGCATTGCTGACAACATCACATCACTTCCTGATGCCATTAATACAGTCAATGAGCATATTGAGCAGAAGGGGATTAGAATGGCATCACCAATCCCGACAACTTGTAATGCACCTGAAATCACAGTCGCTGTTATGGATGCAAGATATAAGATTCAAAGCATATTTATTATCACAGAATGTGTAAATTATGTACCTTGAAAGTTGACTGCTACAGGCAGCCACAAAGCAAAAAAACTCAAATAACGCAATTTTTAAAAAAGACTAAAAACCACTGTACAGAGAACGGGAGAGAAAGAAACAAAAAACACATACATCATACAAACAACAGAAGCAAGCTAACAGCAACCGAACCAGACTGAGTCCCAGAAACACTCCTGGAGCAGCCGGAGTAGGCCCAAGCCTCAGTTCCCAGTTCAGCACAACATCGGGGCAGAAACATACAGCAGCCTGATCAATTCACAGCCTCAGCACCACGGAGAAAAGAATAAACATGCGTAGGTAAGCGAAAGAAATCAGCCTGAAGCTCACCTCTGTACCTGACTCTCGGGCTTCCAGTCTATCTGGGCTGATGTTTCTTTAAGTATATATATAGGCTCTCACGGCCTTTGCCTTGAAAGGATGCATCCTCAGCCGGACACTCTACTCCCTGAACACTCATGACTACATGGACAGATTCTGCTTCAACTCCATCTACGGGTTTGCAGATGGCATCACCATAGTGGGCCAGATCTCAAATGATGATGAGTCAGAATGCAGGAGAGTGAAGGCAAGGAGTGGGGTGAGAGGTGAGGGAGGTGAGAGAGGTGAGAGGAGGAGGGGGGAAGAGGGGAAGAGGGAGACGGGGAGAGGGAGAGGGGAGAGGGAGTGGGGGAGGAAGAGTGGGGATGTCCTTCTATCAGGGAGAACATACTCAAGCCTGAAATCACAAACCACCAAGCTCAAGGCAGCTCTACCCCACTGTTATAAAACTATGAATGATTCCTGCAATTGGATGGATTCTCACAATCTACCTCATTGTGAGTTTGCACCTTATTGCCTAACTGTACTACAATTTCTCCATACTATGACAATAATAAACCAATTTACCACACTGTTGTCCCCCAATCTAGACTGTTTTCATCAAGAAATAATTTACATTTTTACTTAATGGATTGTGCATCTTTCAAATATCTTGAAAGTACGGTACATTATGGTTAATTATGTGAGGTACAAGGTGAAACGAGATAAAGTGATCAGGTTTGATTTTTAGTTTTGCAATAGTAAGGATATTTCCCTGGATTTGTTTACTCCAACCTGCATCAAATTGAACATCCATTTACGACCTCAGAAAAATGGAAGTGTGTTTCTGACAGGGTAACCCTTAAGTACTGGTTATTTTTATGTCATGGTAAGATTTGAATCCACGGGCTTGAGAAAAAGGTGAAAATGAGCAATCCTAATCATTAAAACATTGACTACATTCATATTAATGCTTTGTAATAAGGTTCAACTTATTTGGTTAAATGTTGAATAGGTAGAAATCTACTCATTACTGATTAAATGAAGATATATTATAATACATATTGGTTTCTATGACTAAAGTAAGCATATTTGGATTACTGTGAGGATTTTGACAAATTTGACAACAGGAACCTAACAAGTCAAACGGTCTCTAGATATACCATAAATCTATGAGCAATTTCAATTTTGGCTCATTCAGACCATATAAATTTCAGTTCTGATTGGTGAATTCAAATATTAAAATACCGTAGAATGGAAAATTAATTATAAAATAGAATGGAATGGTACTTCATCAACTGATGCGCAACCTTCCTTAAAGGATGCATTGTTTCAAATTCTGTAGGCATGATGTTTAAACTGAAAGAGCTGGCTGATCAAAATATTTCTTGTAATTTTGTTCAATTATAAATTGAAGAACTGACATATGGAATTTATGACTAAAGGCAATAGTCATTTTGTGATGCTGGCTCTTCGTCACTTGAAAAAATAAATGACTGGTAACCAAAATTAATTATGCATGTTTTATCCAATAAGTATTGAGAACTTCTGTCACGTTTTATGTTATTGAAGGAACATTTACATCCTAAGAGTTAGCTGATTACTAATAACAGGCACCAAAGCAATCCAGTCCATTACCTTACTATTTAAAGAACAGCAGATGCACGTTTTTTCCGACTGTTTTCCCTTCTTCAGTCTATCCTGTAGACACTGGTCCTTTTAGGCTCTACTTCATTAAGAGTTGAAGGAGATGTAGTCCTGAAGAAGAGTCTCAGTCCAAAACGTTAACTGATGCAGCTTAGCCTGCTGAGTTCCTCCAGCATTTTGTGTACATTGTGAAAGAGATTTAGAATATCAGCAAACTCTGTTACAAATATCTATTGAAGTACAACAGGGAGTACTCAGGGGGTATCAGAGCCTGGTATACAGGATCCAATGCACAACAGATTGTAGAATCAGCCAACTCTATCACAGCACAATCTTCTCCACCATCATCAAGAGGTAGTACCTCAAGAGGTGGCATCTATCTCCAAGGACGTTCACCATCTGGGACATGCCCTCTTCTTGTTACTATCATCAAGGAGGTGGTTTGGGAATTTGAAGACCCACACTCAGTGATTCACTAATAACTTATTTCCTCCATCATCAGATTTCTGAAAGGTCCAAGAAATGCTTAAATTGGTATTTTTTGTAATTTTTGTACGTGGGGATACAAATTGACAATTAACTGGACTGGTCAAAAAACACTGAGGCTGTCTACAAGAAGTGTCTGAGCCGTCTCTACTTCCTGGGGAAACTCAGGTCCTTCAACATCTGGTGGATGATGCTGAGGATGTTCTACGAGGCTGTGGTGGCCAGTGCTATCAGGTTTGCTGTTGTGTGCTGGGGCAGCAGGCTGAGGGTAGCAGACACCAACGGAATCAACAAACTCATTCGTAAGGCCAGTGATGTTGTGGGGGTGGAACTGGACTCTCTGAGGGCGGTGTCTGAAAAGAGGATGCTGTCCAAGTTGCATGCCATCTTGGACAATGTCTCCCATCCACTCAATAATGTACTGGTTAGGCACAGGAGTACGTTCAGCCAGAGACTCATTCCACCAAGATGCAACACTGTGCCTAACTACAGTGTTAGGAAGTCATTCCTGCCGGTGGCCATCAAACTTTACAACTCCTCCCTCGGAGTGTCAGACACCCTGAGCCAATAGGTTGGTTCTGGACTTATTAACGCTTGGAATAATTTACTTATTATTATTTGATTATTCATGGCTTTATATTGCTATATTTCTACACTATTCTTGGTTGGTGCTACTGTAACAAAACCCATTTTCCCTCGGGATCAATAAAGTATGTCTGTCTGTCTGTCCTATTCTTTGCACTGTACTGCTGCCACAAAACAACAAATTTCATGACACACATCAATGAAAGTAAAGCTGATTCTGAAATTGATTGAATGTGTCCTCCAGTGTTGGTGGTAGTAACATTTCTTCAGCATCTATAGAACGGGGATCCACAATCTGGCCAACTCTCCAAATCCTTCTATTCTCTGTGGTTTTGAAAGCATGAGTCAGACGTGGCTCAGTGGATAGCACCCTTACAGTGACAATCTTGCAAGCAAGTCACTCAACAACAAACCAGGTGACAAAAATAAGCACAGAAATCTAGGCTAACATTTGGTGCTATACCAAGTGAGCAAGTGAGCAGCATAATAGCAGAACCTGACCCTTTGGGTGACGCAACAGAATGAGGCACTCTTTGGAAAAGAGGAGAGTCCCCTCTAGGTCTGTCCTGAATAACAGTTATCATTCCACTGACAATCACTGAAACAGATAATCTGGTCATTATTTCATTGAGTTTGTTAATACTATGGGTTACTCGGCTGGTACATGCTCCACATTACAACCGTAAAATACACTCAAGGGCCACTTTATTAGATACACCTGTGCACCTGCTCATTAATGCAAATATCAAATTAGCCAATCATGTAGCGGCAACTCAAAGCATTAAAGGATGCAGACATTGTTAAGAGGTTCAGCTGTAATTCAGACCAAACATCAAAAGGAGGAAGAAGTGTGATTTAGGTGACTTTGATCATGAAATGATTGTTGGTGCCAGACGGGGTGTTTCCAGTAACTCAGAAACTGCTGATCTCCTGGGATTTTCAAGCATGATAATCCCTCGAGTTTACAGAGAATAGTGCAAAATACAAAAAGAAAACCCAGTAAGCAGCAGTTCTGTGGAGGAAAACATTTTGTTAATGAGAGCGTTCAGAGGAGAAGGGCCAAACTGTTCCAAGCTGACAAGAAGGCGACAGTAACACAGATAGCCACACCTTACAACAGTGATGTGCAGAAGAGCATCTCTGAATGCACAACATGTCCAACCTTGAAGTAGATGGGCTACAGCAGCAGAAGACCATGAGCATAGACACATATACTCAGTGGCTACTTTATGAGATACCTCCTGTATTTAATAAAGGGGCCAGTGAGTGTAGGACAAAATAATGCCTCTCAACCTTTCTGGCATTCCAAAAGGCATGTGAAAGACTTATTCTGAATACCCTCCTTCATTCTTAATCACCGAGCCCTTAGCTTATACAGAGCTGCTGCTATTGGTCTAAATAGATTCCTTATCCAATGAATATAGTGAACAAAATTAAGCCGTTGAAATACAAGTGAAAATTTAACATAGGAAATGCAGAACCAAGAATATTGCAGGTGAGTTTACACCTGACACTTGGAAATGTGGTATATATTTATTTGATGTCTATTTTTAACATTCATCGTATGAATACTAACTGCAAACGGCAGCAATTGAGTTTCAACTTGTGTCTTTAAAATATTCTACATTGAAACATTACCCTGGTAAAGTGCAGTCACAATAAAATGCAATTTAGTTGTTGCAGGTTATTATTCCTGGGACATAACAATAGATAAGCACGATGATTGGCATCGACAGAGTGGGCCAAAGGGCCCATTTCTCTGCTGTGTAACTCTGTGATTCAGATCATTTTCTGGTCTGACGGTTCTACTTTGCACAGGTTGAGTGTCCATTATTTCATTCCATTTTGTTCTCCTGTTTGTACTACATTTCCCATCTCAAAATGTTGCCTGAATATTAACCCCTACTTATAAAACATTAGCATTTCAAAAACATTACATCGCTTGCTCAAGGACATGAATAATACAGTACAGTAACTTGAATTTTCCACTACCAGCTGAAGCCCTCATTTATCCTCCCTCCAGTTCACTCATGACTTCCTCACTTCCAGCCAACTGCTCAATGCAACCACAGATTTTATCACCTTATTCTTCGAACCTGTAGTCTCTCTCAATCAGTTCTCAGAAACAGCCTCCCCAAATCAACTACAGGAGATAAGCTCTGGAATCAAACAGTGTGAGAAACCTGTTGCAATACTGATGCACCATCAATAATTCTCGGAGACGTGAGGTGAGAGATAGGCTTTTATTAGCTGGAAGAAAGCACTGTCAGCAGCAAGAGACCATCACACAACATCTTGGAGACTGAGGGAGCAGCAGTGCCTCCAATTGCCTTTATACAGGGGTCTGTGGGAGGAGCCACAAGAGCAGTCAGCAGAGGGGCATGTCCAGACAGGTGTATGTAGTTCACCACAGAGACAGAGCCAAGGAGATTAAGTATATTTATAGGGATATCCAAATAGTAACAGAACTCTGAAAGAATTCTTGCTGACGTGATGACATTGATGAGATTTCAGTGACGGAAGAAAATGCATCAAATCAGAAAGTCTGAAGAAACACAGGAAGTCCAGAAAATCTATTCCTTATGTTTGAAGTTAAATCTTCATCAGACAAGACAGCGTGGAAGGGATATTACTTATACTGAGCCTCCTAATACTATGAAGACCAACTGAGGCCATTTTGCTGAGCTTTCAAGAGGATTTGAATACCAAATGGAACAATTAAGGATAAAGTTTTAAATGGTGAAGGCACGTTTAGAAAACTAATCATCAAAAGCCAACAGTCTGATAATTTTCCAAGCACTTGGCACATCTAATCAGAAATCATAATCACTATTTGATCTTATCTGATGTGCTGGTATTAAAAGCCATGTCTCATTACAACTATCAAATGCCTCAGAGGTTGTAATAGTAACCAATATAAATCAGTCAACAGACGCAAGCTTCTTCCAACCATCATTTGCTCCAGATGGTAAAGCTAGCAGGGGCTAGTGTTGAGTTAATCAAAGTTTATGGGCAAGGTTGTTATAATAGAAAATTGTGCATAATTGTACATAATTTAAAAATACATACTCAAAATCATTAAAATTAAAAGAAAGGCACCCATTTTAGCTCATTACATAAGCCTCAAAACAGGTCAGAACAAATTATAAAAGGAAATATTCATCCAAGGTAAGGCTTAAAATGGTCGAATTTTTCTGATGAATGTTCTTAAAAATTATTGCACCATAAGGGAAACATTTTTCTTTTGTACCTTGCTTTAATGGGAGGTCTTAGTGTAAAGGCATTGTAAGAAGAAAAAGTACAGCCTCATAACGAAGCCTGGTTGATGCTCCTTCCAGCTTTTCAAGTTATACAGTCATAAAGTTGAAACAGGCCCTTCGGCCCACAATGTCTATACTAACTATCATGACCAAATATAATGCCCTCCATCAGCACTGGAAAGGAAGGGGGCAGAAGCCAGAATAACATGGGGGAGGAGGAGGAGTACAAGCTGGCAGGTGATAGGTGAAACCAGGTGAGGGGGAAGGTGAGTGGCTGGGAGAAGAAGTAGTCGGTAGTGAGGTAAAGGGCTGAAGGAGGAATCTAATAGGAGAGGACAGGTGAGGAGAAGAGAAAGGGTAAGAAGGAAACCAGAATGGGGAATAGAAAAGAAGAGTGAAGGGAAGGGGAGAAATTACTGGAAATTAGAGAAATCAATGTTCATGCCATCAAGTTGGAGTCTACCCAGACAGAGGTCATGCTCCTCCAACCCAAAAACAGCAAATCCAATCCTCTCCAAACTTCTTTAAGCCTCTTCCTGAAATGTCTTTCTAGTGTATTTCATTTGTCTAAATACCCATATTGACCTCTAACCTGTCCACACTAAAGCCTTTCACAAATAATGCCCTAAAATCTGCTTTTATATGTCATCAAACAATCATTAAATTTTACTATTTCTCTTCACTTAATCAAGTGAAGGTCTCCATCCTTACTGTTTCTACAAGCCTGAGATTGGATGAAACTTGTAACTTGATGGAATTAGGTTCAAAGATCAGTGTAGGATGCATATCTGACCTCTACTTTCAGGCTAATGCCCATGTACCTGCTTCAGAATTTGGGCCTCACAAACTTGCTAAAGCCATTCCATTAACAGTGTAGATAATAATGGGTCAAAACAATAGCAGTAATATTATCTATTAATTAAAGGTTAGCTTCTGTGCAGCAATATAAAAAATCTAGTTCAATGCCCTTGCGAAGCTACTAATAAAAAAACTTTTTAAAAATCTTATAGGAGCTCACATAGGCAAATAATTTGTCATTTGCTATGAGTATGTGCTCCGACTGAGTTTACACCAGAACATCTTCAGACTATTGAACAATATTGAACATTTTCAAAAATATGTGCTTTTGCGTTCTAAACACTGAGGAACTCAGCAATTATACAAATGGCTCAAAACACCTCTGTGCTGTTTAATTAATTATTTGTGTACTGTGGTGAACTACATATACCTGTCTGGACACGCCCCTCTGCTGACTGCTCCTGTGGCTCCTCCCACAGACCCCTGTATAAAGGCGATTGAAGGCACTGCTCCTCCCTCAGTCTCCAGGATGTTGTGTGGTCATTTCTTGCTGCTAATAAAAGCCTGTCGTTTGCCTCCCATCTCCGAGAGTTATTGATGGTACATCATGTACAAACTCAGATTGAAGCAATCTCAACATTAAACAAGAGAAAAATATGAATCAGATAAGTGGTTATCAGTAGACTAAAAGCTCACAAGACAAAACAAGCAATGATACAAATGATGACTCATAATCCTGTTCTCTACAGTTTTGTTGTGTTGGGCAGTGACAAATTTTTGCACTGTAAATTAAAAAGACTAGTTGAAATAGTTCTCTAAGATATATTTTTACCACCTGAGACTGTCAAAGGCCTGGGTATAGGGTATCCATATTGCTCCCTTGACAAATGTGTCAAGGTACCAAAAAGCAAAGATGGATACATTTTAAAAAGGATCCTGATTCCCCAAAAGTAAAAGAATATTGAACACAATTCAGCATGGCTCTGTGTGTTTCATTTCTAAAAATAAATCAATATTGTCTATCTGCAGTATGTCAATATCCTTCTAACCCCATCCAAGAGAAAAATGATCACTCAACATTCTAACAGAATATTACAGCTATGCTAAAAATTTGAATTATACTGTGTCTGCAGAATTGCTACTGATATCCCACAGCTTGGTGGCAAACTATGAGAAAAACCTGCCTCAATGCCCACTCTCCCCCCTCCACCACCTCAGTTCTCAGAACTTCTTTATCTAGTTTTCCAAGTGTGGTTAATTTGACAATATATTTATGTTCAAGTGGCCTCCATTGTTCATACCAAACCTGGAATATAACAGTGTGTAAATACATTTCGCAACAGGGATAAGATGAAACAATCTGTCTAACATCCCTTAATTAATGTTTTAACCATGTATGAAGCTAGATGGACTTTTTTCTTGTTAATCATTCGTCACTGGAGATACCAAAGAGTGTTAATTGTTGTCCTTTCACATCACTATTTAATCCACGTAAATGACATTGTCCTACAAAAGCATTACCAGATCTCTTGTTCCCTACAAATAGCTCAATTAAACTATGTTTGAAAGCAGCCAGCCAGAAGTGTATTATTCTCAAACCAACATATCAAAAAGCTGACATGACCTATATTTTTTGCTTCATTTCCCCTCACATTAGTCCAATGTGGGCTGAATACTGAAGGCTATGCTGATCCAGCCATCCCCAGAATGAGACTGAAATAACACTATGAGCTTTTATGCTCATTAAGCTTTAAAAGTCTCATGAACCCTCCGCAGGAAAAGACCACGACAATTCTCTTAAAGGACATTTAAAGTTTAACTTTTCAACATTGTTGCTTTTAATTTTGTAATAGAGTCATTGAGAAATACAGCATGCAAGCTGGCCTTTCAGCCCACCAAATCTGTGCCGACCATCGTACGCTTTTACAACCGAATCCGACTGTTATGTTCTGTAACTCCAAAACACAAAAACTACTTGAGCTAAGGCTAACTCGTGTACATTCTTCATTTTACTTTTAGCGAGGCAGTCACTTATGATGTGGTGGCATAATGACGCGTGCCATTCATGTATTTTTGCATATAACCCATAAATACACACACACACACATATATGTATTTGTACATTATGCACATATATATATATACACACACACATACTGTTAGCTGGAAAGAACAGCAATCAGTGAATAGAGATGATGGGGCCATTTTGTAAGATAAGCCTTGCAGCCGCCATTTTGTAAGATAAGCCTTGCAGCCGCCATTTTGTGAACTGTTTGATGAAGCAATTCTTGCTCTTGGATAACTTAATCAAAGCAATTGAATGTAGACACAAGGAGTTCCAGCTAATAACCTACTAAAACAGGCAGCTATTTAACATGTAAAGTGGCAGGTTTGCAGGAGTAGGAAACTCTAATCTCATTAGCATCTGGTTTAATTGGTTTGACCAAGTCAAAGTTGAAAAGAACAAAAGGAATGAGGCTGAGGTCAAAGGTCATAGGACAACGCTAGCTGTAATCCTGGACCAGAACCAATAAGGAGGGACCCAGCTCAGTCAGGTGACCTCGAGCCAACAAGTTGAAAATGCAACAATTGAACTGATAGGAAGTGTTTAAAAGTAATGCAAAGCAACAACAAATCTCCATTGAGGATGTGGAGATCTGGTGCATGAGAAACATCTGGCCAGTGTAGATGCCTTTCCCAGGTATTACCTTTATTATTATTATTAGACAGTACATGGCGAGTCAAGCAAACTTAGTAGGTGTGCAAAGAGGTATTCAGCTGTGGAAATTCATGCGCCCCTCAGTTGAGACAACAAAAGTACTTGTTAGTAAATACAGATCCTATGTGCTTAACTGATCATTACTACATACTATATAATACAACCACTATACAGACATCCACAGCATAGAAAATTGTCCCAGGCCTAACGATTTACTCGCTGTAGAGGATTTCTTACTCCTGTGTTTCCTAACAAGGGGAATTGCTCTGCTTGGCAAGTGAGACTTCTGGCTGTAAAATAACCTCAGGTCCTGAGGCCTCTTCTGCGGTGCTTGTAGGAGTTGATCCTGGGACTGCCGGAACTGGTCCTGACAGCTCGGGACACCTTTCTTCGTTGATTGACTCTCTTCTCAACCAATTAATGAGTCGTCTCCAGATGACACCAGACATAACCTCTACTGTGTAAGAGTGTTCCAGTTCTGTCCTTAATCTTCCCAAGTATCCACTTTTGATCACCTCTGTAGTGGATACAATGTGTGAGGCTGTAGCAGAAGGTATTGTTGAACACTTCAAGCCTCTTTGTAGCTGCATCCACTACTACCAAGAGATTTGTGCCCATGAATCATCCGTCAAAATCCACATTCCCGGGTATGTAGAAACACCGCTCTTAGCATCTTCTGAATGTGTTAACATCCTGAACAGTGCATGGCAAGCTGCTCAATCTGCTGTCTATCTCAGGCCAACAGACAAAGCTTCAAGCCAGCACATTCATTTTCAGCATACCTAGATGACTAGTAGGTAGCTCCTACAACACTTTAGTTCTCAACTTGGATGGCACGACAACTCTCAATTCACACATACGGCAAACTACATCTAGGGCAAAATCATCCCAGTGGTGGTAAAAATGGGGTAACTGGAATTTCTGCTGCACATTCCAGCAATTTTGGGTTGCCATGTGGACCTGAGGCAGTGTGGGGTCTTTCCTGGTTTCACTTTGGATCAACTCTGCACAAACAGAGAGACTTTTGGTTTATCAGGGAGGTCCTCTTTTGAAAAAATGTTCAGATTATCTCCTTTTCCAAGAGTAGAGAGGACAAATCATCAACATTTCCATGATTGAGTGAATTCAGCCTTTTCTCCTTGGAACGACGGAAGATGAGAGGTTACCTGATAGAGGTGTATAAAATGATGAGAGGCATTGATCATGTGGATAGTCAGAGGCTTTTTCCCAGGGCTGAAATGGTTGTCACAAGAGGACAAAGGTTTAAGGTGCTGGAGAGTAGGTACAGAGGAGATGTCAGGGGTAAGTTTTTTATGCAGAGAGTGGTGTGCGTGTGGAATGGGCTGCCAGCAACAGCGGTGGAGTTGGATACGATAGGGTCTTTTAAGAGACTTTTTGATAAGTATATCCAGCTTAGAAAAATAGAGGGTTATGGGGAAGTCTAGTAATTTCTAAGGTAGAGATATGTTCGGCACAACTCTGTGGGCCGAAGGGCCTGTATTGTGCAGTAGGTTTTCTATGACTAGTTGTTCTTTTGAATTTGATTTTGTAATTATGTCCTCCAAGAAACAGAGCCTATTTCTGCATTCATGCTGCTGCTGTGAGTGGAACACACTTCAGTGGATTGAAAATGGACACCAGTGATTGATAATCAGTAACGAGGCAAACCATCTCCCATGCAAGTACTAGTTGAAATCCTTACGCCTCAAACTAGACTCCAGACCTCTCCGTCAATCTGTGCATAAGTTTTCTCTGCAGCTGTAAGGGAACGTGATACAAAAGCTATTGGGCTTTCACTTCCTTCACTCCTCTCAAGTGACATGACAGAAGGCGAACGATCACAGGCAAGCATCACTGGACAACATAAATCATAACGTGTGAGTAGTGTCTGACATCACCACTTCCTTTACCTTTTTAAAGCCACTGCACCACCACTGCTTTGTCCATTGCCAGTGCTTCCCAATCTGTAGTAATGAGTTCAGGGAATGGAGCACAGTAGCCAGCTTTGGCAGGAACCTGTGATGGTAACTTCCAATGCTAAAAGGACTGCAACTGTGACATATCCTTTGGCCTTGGGGCATCCACCACTGCTTGAAATTTCCCAGCACATTTGTGTAACCTTTGTGCGTCAATGACGTGGCTACAGTAAGTGAAGATTGGTTTAAAGAATTCACACTTGTTGCATTGTGCTCTGAACCTATAATCTAATCTTTTTAACACTACCTTGAGATTCTGGACATGTTCCTTGTCATCCTTACAAGTAATAATTGTGTCCAACCAGGTAACACGGTCCATAGCTTTCCACCAGAGTACAGGTGTAGATACTACTCTAAAAATAAATGTATTATAGTGATAAATTCCTTTGTGAATGTTTATGTTGAGAAACACTTCGGACTTGTTCCATCTCCATCTGTAGGCAGGCCTCAGCTTGGTCCACTTTGCTGAAATGTTTACCCCCACACAGGTTTGCAAAGATGTTCTCTATCCTGCACAGAGGGTTTTGATCTACTTGCAGTACTGGTTTGATGGTAACCTTAAAATCACCACAGATCCTGACTGAGCCATTCTTCTTGGCTATTGTGAACACTGGTGTTGCCCATGGGCTCCACTCAACCTTGGAAAAAAATTCTTCAGCCTCCATGTGATCCAGTTCATTGGCTACTTTATCATGGATGGTAAAAGTAACTTTGCAAAACTTGGGTGTGTCATTTTCATTTAACACCATTTTACCCTTGATATGTTTGAGTTTTCCAGTGCCATCCTAAATCTTTACATAATTTACTTTCAGTGACTCTATTGTAGGAAAAATAGCATGCAGATGGTGGATGGATCTCCAATCAAGTTATAGTTGTCTCAGCCAGTGACGCCCTCACAACACTGGCCCTCCTGCTTTTACCATATAATGGCTTGTTCATTGTTGAATTTCACTGTTAAGAAATTTCACTGTTTAACTGTCATTCTGATGTTAGTGATATTTTCTCCAGAATGAGTTCTTAGCTGGATGTTTGCAGGCTTCAGTTCAGTATCTTTGAAATGCCATTCAAAACTCATTTTGTGGAATGACTGAAATAGCTGAGCCAATGTCCAAATCCATTTTAATAAATTTGCCATTCACATCTGTTGTAAGCCATATTGCTTGTCTCCTGTTAGTTTTCACATTGTAAATCTTAAGCTCAGTCCTGTGTCGTTATCATCAGTATCAGATTTTTCATTAGCAGCATGCAGATTAGAGCTCTTTTTGAAACTGCAACTTGAATTTTTATCTTTTTCCCTCGCTGCAGTTCATTTATTTTGTATACCTGACATGCTCTTTGTATGTGTCCTACATTGTTTCATTTTCTGCAAGTTTTGCCTTTAAAGCTGCATTGGCTTGGTATATGTGAGCAATGCCACAACAGCAACACAATTTGTTCAGCTATGCAGGTTTCTTATTAGACATTGCAATTTTATTCATATTCCCTTTCATTCCTGACTGCATCCCTCCCTACCATTTCCATTGATACCGCAATTTTAACTGCTTTTTTAAATGTCAATTGTGCTTCAGTTGGGAATGTTTTTCAATGCTTTCTTGTAAGATTCCATAAACAAATGATTTCTCCATGCATCATTAAGCCCATCACTGAACTCACCATGCTCGGACAGGTTCTTCAAATTAGCCACGTAAGCTGAAATGAACTCCTCTTCCTTTTGATTCAGCTTATAAAACCTAAACCATTCAGCAATCAACAAGGGTTTTGGTTCTAAATGTTCCTGCATTACTTTCACAATATCAGCAAAGCTCATTTCAGCTGCTTTGGTTGGAGCTGTTAAACATCCGAGCAAGCTGCATGCCTTTCCACCTATTGTCCTCAGCAAAACTGGCACTCACTTTGCATTAGCTATTTAAATTAACTTCACAATACTGTTCAATTCACTCAGTATAGTATCAAGTTATCCCTTGTGCAATCAAACATGTCTATCTTTCTGATATACTGAACATTTCTATTTTTTAAATTTATGAATAAATCTGTTTTCTGCCTTTTTTTTCTTTAACTCATCTGTCTTTCTCTCCCCCTTGCAAAGATAAAAATACACTGCACTTCAACAGGTAGGTGGTCATGTCGAGTTCATTTGGAAACTTCATCATTGTTGTTATGTTTTGTAACTTTTGTAACCATAAAAATAGTTGAAAAAAAATGTGGAGTCAGGGATAACTCATGTACACTCTTTGTTTTACTTTTAGTGAGGTGCTCACTTATGACGTATAGGTGTAATGACATATGCCATTCACATACATTTACATTAAACCCATAATGAATTATGTAAACAACAAAAATGCTTAATCAAATATATTTACAATATCACTCAAATATTACTGAAATATTAAATACACAACACCTACGCTAGTCCATTTTATTTTCCCCACACTCCCATCAACTCCCCCGTTCAACCATTGATCTGCACAAGGGTCAATTTACAGTGGCCAACCCACTAACCTACAAAGTTTTTGGGACCTGGTTAGAAACCAGATCATCCAGGGGAAAGGCATGTGGTCACAGGAAAAACGCACACACTTCCAACAGACCGCACCAGTAGTCGGAATTGAACAAGGCTCTTTCAAGCTGTGAGGAAGCTACTTGTAGGCATGACGTGGGAAACAAGCATGAAGGATTGAGCTATATACTAGAAACTTTCAAGTTTGCACTTCTAAACTTTTAGTGTCACTGAGGGTGCTCAAAGGGAAAATGGACATTGATAGGTGCAATACTGGGCTGAGTGTGTTGGCATGTGGCCAAGTGGTTAAGGCTTTCGTCTGGTGACCTGATGGTCATTAGTTCGAGCCTTGGCTGAGGCTGCGTGTGTGTCCTTCAGCAAGGCACTTAACCACACACTGCTCTACGACAACACCAGTGCCAAGCTGTATGGGTCCTAATGCCCTTCCCTTGGACAACATCGGGGAGGGGCTTGGGAAACTGCTGGTCTTCCATTAAAAAAAATCCTTGCCCAAGCCGGAAACTTTCCAAGGCGCAAATCCATGGTCTGTCGAGACTAACGGAGGCTGAGATGGAATTCAATCTGGAAAAGTGAACTAGTACACTTTGGAAGTTCTTATTTGCAGCCAGAATTAATGGCCAGGGTTAATGACAGGATTTTTCGAAGCGAGGAATCTTGGGGTCCATATCCCTCAAAGTTGCCGCACAAATCATTAGAGTGTGTTGGCCTTCATTATTCAAGATATTAAATTCAAGAGCCACTAGGTAATGTTGCAGCTCTATAAAAATCTTGAAGTATTGTGTTTGGTTTTTGTCCCCTCTTTTTAGGAAAAAATTAGAAGCTTTGGAGAGGATGCAAATGAAATTTACCAGGATGCTGCCTGGATCAGTGAACATTTCTTATAAGGATAGGTTGAGTGAGCTTGAGTATTTTCTCTTTATAGCAAAGGAAGATGTGAGGTACACCTTGATGGAGGTGTACAAGAAGATAAAAGTCAATAGAGTGGACAGTCAGAAACTTTTTTTCCCTATGACAAAAATGGCTATTACAATTTTTTAAGGAGATTGAAGGAATATAAAGGGAGGGGAGATGTCAGATACAGTTTTTTTTTAAAAAAAACACAGATTGTGATGGGTGAGTGGAACAAGCTGCCAGGGTGATCACAGAGGTAGATTCATTAGGGACATTTAGGAGACTTTTAGAAAATCACATGGATGTAAAAAAAAATTGGAGGGCTAGGTGGGAGGGAAAAGTTAAACTGATCTCAGAGTAAGCAGGTTAAAATGTCAGCATAACAAAATAGGTGAAGGGCCTGTACTATGCTGTACCATTCTATGTTCTGTGTGCTAAGTCAAGTCCTGAGCAGCCAACACATAGCCAAGCCACCAGAGTGATGGGTTTAGTCATTCTAGCAAACTGAAAAGAGATCACAAATGATAGAGAAATGCACACAGCAATGAAGGAACTCAGCAGGTCAGGCAGCATCAATGGAGGGAAATGGACAGTAAATGTTTGAGATCCATCATGGCAATGACTCAAGCCTTCTCAAGGAATTTATTTGGTATTTGCCAGTTCTAAGCACAGAATTCAGAAGGTTATTCAGTCAATGTTCTTACACTGCCTCTTTTATCATAGCAACTCACTAGTTCCACACACCAGGCCTTCACTGCATCCTTGCAAAATTTCCCTCACCGTTTATCTCTTTCTCTCCTGAATGTCACAGTAAAATCTATCTACAGGCAGTCGATTCTGAATCAAAGTCACATTGTATAAAATTTCCCTCTGTCTCACTGAATTCTCTTCCCCTCTTCCCTAGCTTCCCACGAAGTATAATGATAACAAAAAGATAAAATGCCATTCTCTTCACAAATAAAGAATCTATTTATACAAAGATAACTTCTTAACCATTCTGTTAATTTGTTTTTGCTTTCATTCCAGTCTTTCTCATGGTTTCATGAACAGAAGATTGCTCACCTATAAATTCAATAGAGACAAATATATCAAACCAATTGGCAACAAATTAAAATCTAGATAAGGGTCCACTTAAACCAAGTAATTTCACTTAAATTATAATTCATACACTTATAAACTACAATAAAAATTGATGTAAAACCATGATGTTAAACCAATTGGAATTAATACCAAACTTTTCTTTTTTAATGTTTAATTAATAGAATAAGCTTTGGACCAGAGATCCAAAAGTGAGCATTTTCATGACAATATCTTGTTCATTCAATGGAGGTAGGATAGAGAGCAAAGTCCTCCTGGACCAAAACAACATCATCTACATGTACATCATGCTGATGTTATCTGTGATGTGTTATACTGACTGCTAAGGCAGTCTCACCATGAACTGCTGCTTTCAGAAACAGAATGATTAAATTCACTCCTAACACTAGAGACTTGAGTTTAATGCCAAATTTGGGTGCTGGCTGCATGGAGTTAGTGTGCTCCCTTCATGTCCACATGGGTTTCCACCTAAAGGCATGCAGGATGGTAATTAACTGGACACTGTAAATTGCCCCCAGTGTGCATGGGAGCAGCAAAATCTGAGAGCTGTTAAGAAATGTGGTGAGAATAAAGAATGAAATTAATGTAGAATTAGTGCAAAGAGGTATTTGATAGTTGAGATTGACTCAATGGGCAGAATGGCCTGTTACCATGCTGTATCTTTCTATGACTATGTATCTTATAGCCAAAAAGATGCATTTTCCTTTCAGGGGATTTGAATGAGGGTTTGAGTAATGAAACCTAATAGCATTGTTAAGAGACCTAGAATTTAAAAAAAACAGAAATGATTAGAAATGTTCAACAGGCCAACCACTTTCCACAGAGAAAGAAAGAGCAAACATTCTAGGCTTTAAAGCAGAGGTTCCCACCATAGACCCCTTGGTTAATGGTATGAGTCCATGGCATAAAAAAAGTTGGGAACCCCTGCTTTAAAGAAAGGTCAATTCCCAAATGTGTGCATGGAAATTAATGTTGGTAACAGCCACTCAGCAATCATTGGATTCAGATCACTTCCTTCTCCAGCTACCCAGTAGTCTGAAATGAAATGTCCCTCCTGAGAGAAACTTCCAGACCAGATACAAACCAAAATGACCATTGTGTGTAACTCTCCACATTGCTGATTACACTTGGCCAGTGAGAAATATGTGTTACTATAGCCAGGTAGTTAAATATCAAGAGCTGAGTCAGAAAAAAAAATGAGCTGAATGTTTAAAAAAAAGCAACAACAATCATTCACCATCTTACTGGAGAGTGGTTCTGTTGGTTTCTCATAAGTACAGAAAAAAACAAGATTAAACATTTTTCACAGAGCTGTAAATAATCCGTAATTCTTTCTTTCAAAACTAACAACCCAATAAAAACCCTCTGGCATTCGCTTGACTGTACAATCCTTCAGTGAGCACATCAAAAGATTATAATGTCCTGTTCCACATCATGTGGTCTCATTCCCAGCACTCAGCAGCAGAGAAATTAGATTCTATTGTATCTGTTTTTAGTCACTAATTGCACAAAATTAAATTTTAACAGATTTTTTTCCCTCTTTTTCATAGGCTGCCCCTTGGGATCCAGGATAATCTGCTTCTGCTCCAGGTCTCAGAATATTGTGGTGGCTGACATTGCCAACTGGGAAACTGTGATCTTCTATGACAACGTCAGTTATTAGGTATGGTGCATCGCATCCAGCACCTGTGCTCAGCCTCTGTGCCTGCTAGATGTATGAACTCAAGGTTGTCAGTGCCATCACAAATGCTCCTTCCCCTCATTAAATGGTCATGGATCGCACATTCCTAACAGTCAGAGAGAATGACAGACTTTTCCCAAGAAAATGCTTTGAGAATATCTTGAAACATTTTCTCTGTCTACCTGGCAGGCTCTTGTCAATGACATACTGTAGCTTGGGAGCCTGGTTATGAACATA
The DNA here is from genome assembly GCF_030144855.1 of Hypanus sabinus. Classification (NCBI taxonomy): domain Eukaryota; kingdom Metazoa; phylum Chordata; class Chondrichthyes; order Myliobatiformes; family Dasyatidae; genus Hypanus; species Hypanus sabinus. Next base: position 142,163,783 of record NC_082708.1, on the reverse strand, counting down.
TGAATGGTGTGGCCTGCCTACAGAGCCAATTAAATGTAATTAGGGCATCATTGCTGGAAATGGTAGCTTAGGAGAGACATCAAGATTGGGTCTGGAGAAACGGCATTGGTGGCATCTCTCCAGTGCTTTGAGGTAAGTAAACCAGATCTCATAAGCTGACAGAATGACAAGGATCACGGATAACCAGTAGACCTTAAACTGTGTTTGAAGTTTTGTTTATCTGGCACACTTTACCTCAGACAGCCAAAGTGCACTAAAAGGTCTGGTGAGTTTCCTCAGAAATGCCTGCTTTCACTGTGAGATATGGGACGCAGTCCAGGTTTTCCAAGTCTCATCCCAGATCTTTATTGTTGGAGAAAGATCTTGTAAAGGTTAGTAGTGGATTTTAGTGCTGCAGATGTAAAGTGGAAGGCTCATCATTTTTATACTTCAGTGATTATTTTAACCTCATAAACAACAGACTCAAAATGCAGGCAACATTTAATCCAAAATGTCGATTGGTTATTTCCTTCCACAGATGCTGCCTGGCCTGCTGAGTTCCTCCGGGGTGTGTGTGTTGATACCTGATAATCCCTACCAACAGGACAATAGAGTCTGCAGTATCCTTAAATCCACCATAATTAACACTTAAGAGGAGACTCGTGGTTCTTTTTGACTCCTGTTTGATTAAATTCAGATGCTAATTAATCCCAAACACGAGGCATTCCAGTATTGCAAACCGCAGTAATCCTAAAGAAAACTAACAGCGCCATAGCAATCCAAATATTGAGATCCAATAGTAAGCCCAATGGACAGCTAGTAGACAGAAAGTCTGCAGAAAATCCAGCATTGCACCCAAAACTGCGACATACATGGATTCTTCACTGCTTTCAAAGACATTCATGGCCAAACATCCAAGGAGCTTCCCAATGAGATGAAAAAAAAGAGGAATTCTTCAAGAATAAGGAAGCTGTCAATTCCCATTGGAAGGAATATTTTGAAAATCTTGTGTCACAAGTGCCCTCACTCCATCCCAAAGTGACTTATCTGGTCCAGCCTTACATCTTCCCCGTCCAACAAAGAAACAATGAGATATGGGAAGTAGATGGTATTCCTGAAATTCTAAAGTTTGAGAAAAGTACTAGAGTGATAATATTGCACTTGATGATGCTCTCCACCCTGAGAATCAGCCTGTTATTGGTTAATTGGTAAAGATCGTGGCTTGAATGCTATTGTAAAGATGGCATAAAGTGGAAATGTGATTCTGTGGGTAGCTGAATTTCTGGTGAATGTTTCACATGCCTCCAGATCAACAGAGTTAAGTTTTTCAGAAAAGTTTAAAGACCACCTATTAGCAGCGAGGAGCTTTAGTCAGATCCACCACTTCACCTCCCAATATGATAAGAGAAAGATAAGCTGTGGAATCTCAGTGATACTATAATCTTGATAACCTTTGACAAATCTGCTGTAATTACTAAAGATTCATCTACTACTTGCCCTTAGGGAGGTCACCACCTCCTCAACTGCCTTCTCCGAGCAGTCAAAGAGGCTGTTCCCCAAATAGCAACATGATTCTGTTCATCAGGAGGTACAGTGAGTCTGACTTCACTGTGCAGCTTCACCTTATAAATGCAGGCATTAGGACCAACCAGTCCCAACCCCATTGAAGTCTTTGATTTTGTTATCAGAGGGATTGTACAGGGATTGTACTGTACAGGGATTGTACAGTATCCACCTCAAATGCCCGTTGAAGTTCATTCCCACCTTGCCCCTGCTTTATGATGGCATCCAAGCCATGCTCCCAATCTACAGGCTAAAAAACAGGCTGGATCTTTGGATAGAGAGTATCTGCAAGTGCTACATTATTGCTCCAATACTTTTCTCAAACCTTTTTGTTTCAACACTGCATTTTGACTTTGACAAGCTTCCTTTTGGAGTGGAGCTAATTACAGAAGCAACGGCATTCTACTTAATCCATGCCACCTCAAGTCCTAAGCCTAGGTCATCCCAATCTCTGTAGTTGAGTTGCAACAGGCAAATTTCAATTGTGAATGTGCACAAAAGCTGAGTTTTTCAATAATCGAGCAGGAGAGCCAAATGATGCATGAACTCCTGCAGAATTTATTTTGAGGGCCATCATGTACTGACTTATAACATATAAATTAATAATACCATGCTCCAATCACTTAAATGGCCTGCTGTATTATTTTTGTATCTACTAATGGCTGGTACCTAACTTAATGAATTCAGGCCTCGGCAATAAAGGAATATTTTTGTGAGGACCTCGACTCTGTTAATGTAAGATGAGATGTGAAGATCACCATGTCAATGTTGTGAGTTTGTGAAACTCCTTTCAGCACTACTCCAGTGTGTGGAGTTGTGCCTCCTGGGGTAGGGCACTGAAGTGATCTCCTCCCAATAACTGCAATGCAAAGGTCCCCTACAACTCAGCTCTTTAGTGCATGGCATTTCAGACCAAAGATGGCCGTAAATGTCTTAGCCTGATTCTGCCAAAGTTCTGTTCTCTATCACCTTTGAAGATGAATTAATTGTTCGTCTGATACTCCCATTAGTTATGACATCAATGTTTCAAACAGCAAGTTACTGTCCAAACTCCTGTGTATATAATCCACAGCCATTATCCCAGCTTCTTCAGCAAGAGTCAAACTGCTCAGTGGTTGCTCTTTGTAATCAGAGCTCTGTAAACAGAACTGTGAATTACCAATTAAGTGTTCTGACATTTGAAAAAGGGACTAAATAGATAAATATTGCCAAAAGTAGTTTGAGATGAAAAGATCTTAATCTGATTGACTGAATGGAGGGAGTCAACACAATTTAATACTAACATATCAAATTTTTAGATAAGGAAGTGTTATTCTATTTGTGAAGCACTGAATATTATTTCCTTTCTAACGAAACTACCCCAGCAAGTCAATGAAGAGTCACAATGCAATAGTTTTGGTTGCAGTAATAGAAGTTGATTGAGTAAACTAGCTGTTGTAAAAAAAACAATGAAGAGAAGAAGGGGGAAAGATTATTTACCCGAATGCTGCCTGGTCTAGAGAGTATGTCTTCTGAGGATAGGCTGAGTGAGCTAGGGTTCTTCTCTTTGGAGTAAAAGAGGATGAGAAGTGTACTAGATGGCAAGAGGCATAGATAGAGTGGATAGCCAGAGACATTTTCTCAGGGTAGAAATATTTAATACATTTTAAGGTGATTGGAGGAAAATATAGGGGCAATGTCGGATGTACGTTCTGTACGTAGAGTTTGGAGGGTGCATGGAACACCTTGCCAGGGTGGTGGGTGATAGCAAACACATTAGGGGCATTAACGAACTCTTAGATAGGCACATGGATGAAAGCAAAATGGGGGGTTATGCAGGAAGGAAGGATTAGATTGATTTTAGAATAGATTAAAAGGTTGGTAATGACATAATAGGCTGAAGGGCCTGTACTGTAATGTAATATTTTACGGATATGTTTTATGTTCTCTGTTCTAATTCAGTAAAGCAGCCAGGAATTCCACAGTGATTTATAATGCAACACAGGTCATCATCTATTATTCATTAGCCTCCATTATTGTTCTTGGCACTGCGTATTCCAAGCTTATAAGGCTGTGTATTTCAGTGATATTGAAAACTGCTGCTAGGGCCAGTTAGTTGAAAAGCACGGTCCCTACTATGAACAGTCTAGTTGTGAGCCATAAAGTAGTCTGAAGTTTTAGTCATAGAACAATACAGCAAGGATACAAGCCCTCCAACACAATGAGTCCATGCTGACCATGGTACACATCCAGCTAGTCCAGGCATGGGCAAACTACGGCCCGGAGGCCATTTGCTTTTTTAAGCTTTTTAATCCGGCCCGCAGAACTTGAGGAAATTATATTAATAAACCTTGTTAACGTTTTCCCCCCGCAATTCTGGTGTTTTCCCAATAGATGACGCACTCTATATACATTGACCTTTGTTGAGGTGCAGCGTATTACTCCACATTTGCGCTTTACTCTGTTCGGCTCGATCTATTTGTGTGAACAGGTGTTCAGCGTCATGAACATCAACAAAGCCAGCCATAGATCCAAGTTAACTGACCAACAGCTCAGATCCATCCTGAGAATCGCCACAACAAAACTAAATCCAGACTTTGATGCGCTGGCTAAAAAGGGAGACCAACAACACTGTTCCCACTGAAATTAAAAATAAGTTTCTTTGTTGTGTTATGTAAAAAATGCATTTGAAAATATTTTTTTCAATAAGCCTTACATGTTACATGTCATTTCTGTTAAGTGATGGACATGAGTAGTGCGCAGGTGCACGTACGTTCTCAAAATAAAAAATGCGCTCCAGATCAAATAACGCGCTCCGCATACTGGCGCGCTGTCACTGTTCTGTCCTTGTGCTGGTCGTTGTTGAGTTTTGGCACAGGGGACAATTGAATAAGAAGGAGCAGGATAAGCAGACCTGCATCTCCTACCATTTTTGAAATAAAGACAGTCAGGAGGAGAGTGATGATGATAATATCTTGAAGGATAACAGAATTTTCAGTGCTTTAAAATAATAACTGTTACTATTAAAAAAAGCTGTATTTTATTCATTTAATTTTCAGTGTTTTAAAAGTCATTTCAATAAATAGCTAAATACCATGGGACTTCAAAGACAGATATTTTGTTGTAATGCATTTGTTCATTTTCAATTGAAATTAAAGCACATGTTTTCTACATATCCCATGATATTTTATTTTCTCTTATGAGGTGTATTACCAAAACACTCCGTCCATCTGCTCCTGGTCCGGCCCCCCTGTCAAATTTTAGAACCCTTTGTGGCCCACAAGTCAAAAAGTTTGCCCACCCCTGAACTAGTCCCAACCTTCTCCACTTGCCCCGTTTTCCCTAAGAGCTACTCTTCCACGTACCTATCCAAGTGCTTCTTAAAAGATACTATTGTACCTGCCTCAACCAGTTCCTCGGACAACTCATTCCATACACTCACCACCATCTGTGTAGAAAAAATAGCCCCTCAGGAACATTTAAAATCTTTCTCCTGCCCCCTAGTTTTGGTCTTCCCTATCCTAGGAAAAGACTGTTAACGTCCACCTTATCTATGCCTCTCATAATCTTAAACATTTATATAAGATTTTCCTACATTCCAAGGAATAAAGACGTAATGTGGCCAACCTCTCCCTAGATCTCAGGCCCTCTAACCCTGGCAACTTGGTCATAAATCCTTTCTGCACTCTTTCCAGTTTAACTGCATCCTTCCCATAACAGGGCGAGCAAACTATACACAGCAGCGTCACCAACAACTTATACAATTGCAATATAATGTCCCAGCTCCTGTACTCAATGCACTGACTGATGAAAGCCAGCATGCTAAACACCCTCTTCACCACCCTGTCACCTCTGCACTCGCACTCCTAAATCCCTCTGATCCATTACACGCCCTCATCTGCCACCATTCATAGTCTTAGTGCTACACTGGTTTGACTTTCCAAATACATCACCCGACATTTATCTGTATAGAAATCTATTTTCATACTCCTCAGTCCACTTCTCTAACCAGACAAGGTTCCCTTGTAATCTACAATAACCTTTTACACCATCAGCTCTTCCTAATATTGTGTCACCCACAAATTTACTGAGTAAGCTTTGTGCTCATGCATCAAAATTATTTACATAATTTGGATAACATGCACCCCAAGACCATCTTTGTGGCCCGTCACCAGTCACCAGTCTCCATTCTGAAAAAATCTTTCAGTCGCCACTCTCAACTTCCAACCTCTGAGCCAGTTCTGAATCAACCTAACAGGCTCTCCTTGGATTCCATGGGAACTACCTTTCCAGACCCGCCGACCCTACAGGATCAGTCCGAAAGCCTTGTTGCTGTCCAAACCAACAACATCTATTACACAATACTCATGTACCTTTTCAGTTACCTCTTCAAAAAACTTTAAGAGGTTCATTAAGCAGGTCTTCCCACACACAGAGCTAACTCGTCCTAATCAGACTCAAAATGCTGGTGGATCCTGTCTCTCAGAATTCCCTCCAGTAACTTCCCCACTACTAATGACACGCTGACCAACCTCTCTGTATTGTCCTTTCGAAACAATGGAACATCAACCACCTTCCAGTTTTTTAAGATCTTTAGCAGTGGCTAACGAAGCAAATATCTCCACAAGGCCCTTTGCAATTATTTCTTTAGCCTCCCATGATTCAAGATTCAAGATAGTTTAATGTCATTTCCAGTACACAAGTGTAAAGGAGAACAAAATAATTTCTACTCTGGATCCAGTGCAGCACAGGAAAAACACAATTAGATAAAGAACACAATAAATATAAATACTCAAGATAGCTTATATACATATATCGATTCCATGTTCATAAAATGATATTGGGCACAGGTATGTCTATACGTGAAGTGACTGACAGGAATCGATAAACTAGTGGTGGGTGTTTTGGGGTGTGGAGGGGTGGATTAGTGGGTAGAGATGCTGATCAGCCTTCCTGGCTGGGGAAAGTGACTGCATCTGTGTCTGATGATCCTGCTGTGTATGCTACGTAGCCTCCTCCTTGATGAAAGTAGGACAAACAGTCCATGAGCAGGGTTGGTGGGATCCTTCATGATGTTACTGGCTGTTTTCCGGCACCATTCTGTACATGTCCTTGATAGTCGGTAGGTTGGTGCCAGTACTGCGTTGGGCATTTTTGACCAACCGTTCATTCCTGTCCACTGCAGTGCAGTTTCTGTACCAGGCAGTGATGCAGCTTATTAGGATATTCTCTACTGCACATCTGTAGAATGATGTGAGTACAGATGTGCAAAGTCCAGCTCTCTTCAGCCTCCTCAGAAAGTAGAGGCATTGATGAGGTTTTAGGATTGTGTTCTGGGACCATCAGCGGTTCTGCGAGATGGGTACTCTCAAGAGTTTGAAATAGCTCGATGTGCAGAGCTGCCAATGTGAAGAAGGCTAAAAGTTGATACGAGTTCTCCTTTGACCTGTTGACATTGAGGAAGAGGTTACTTGCCTGGCACCAAGTCTCAGACACTTCCACCTCCTCTCTGTAGCCTGTCTTGGACAAACCTTGGAGATATTTCCCATGGTGGGAGAGTCTAGGACAAGAAGGCACAGCCTCAGGATAGAGGGACACCCTTTCAAAACAAAGCTGTGGAGAAATTTCATTAGCCAAGAGCGGTGAATTTGTGGAATTCATTGTCACATGTAGATGGGGAGGCCAGGTCATTGGGTGTGTTTAAGGCAGATATTGATAGGTTCTTGATTGGACGGCATCAAAGGTTATGGGGAGAAGGCCAGGAACTCGGGTTGAGGAGCAGAAAATAAAAAGGATCAGCCATGGTTAAGTGGTGGACCGGACTCGATGGGCCAGATGGGCTAATTCTGCTCCTATGTCTTATAATCTTATAAGTTCATGTCAATGAATTGAATTGAATTGACTTTATTACTTACATCCTTCACATACATGCAGTAAGACTGCAAAAATATCCTCCCTGATGATGTCAATGTCCCTAAACATCGCTCAGATTTGTTTCCTTCATCTCTTGAACGACCAAGATTTTCTCCTCATGGAAAAAGCAAGAAAAGTTTTCTAGGGTTTCAAAGAAAGACATCAGCTGATTTCAAAACAAGATGAAGCACTAGCCAGTTTTAGATATATTGCACAGCACAGAATGCAGTGCAGGAAAGCAGATCATACTAAATGTGAAAGAATTTAACAAACCTGTAAAAAATGTAGAGCATATCATAATCAACCTTAATCCAATATAGGTCATCTACTTTCAGAATGCAAAATAATTCAAATGTCCAAAAGATTTAGAGTCCTATATACAAGGAGTTTCTTTAAACAAAATTACAATTGATAAAAATGAATTAAAGGCTGACAGTTGATTATTCAGTCTGAACACATTTAGAGGGGCACATTTTGATGGCCAATACTTCATCCTATTTACTGTGTGATTATTCCTCGTGTTTACAGTCTGAAACATGTGACAGCCAACTCCACCAAAAATAAAACCAGTAAATAACAGTTACTGATTCTTTTAGGCCATAATCCATACAAATTCAAAGTTCAAAGTAAATTTATTATCAAAGTACATAGTCACTATATACAACCCTGAGTTTCATTTTCTTGCAGGCATACTCAATAAATACATCATAGAATAATAACTATAATAGAACTAATGAAAAACCACACCAACCAGTCTGAAAAAGACAATGGTGCAAATACAAAAAAAAGAAAAACTTAACAATAGAAGCAAAAAATATGAAGAGTCCTTGAATGTGAGTCCATTGATTGTGTGAACATTTCAGTGATGGGGCAAGAGAAATATGGTTGAAGAGCCTGAAGGTTGAGGCCGAATATCTGTTCCTGAACCTGGTGTGAGTTCTGAGGATCCTGTACCTTGTTCCTGATGGCAGCAGTGAGAAGAGAGCATGTCCTGAGTGGTATGAAAAGCTTTGTGCAAAACTAGCACCTGGTACAGATAGAATATTGTGTAATTAATGATGCTTTTCAAAGAATTATTTATTTACTTATGGAAAAAGAGAATCAAACATCATCAGCTCTGATTCATGGATACTTTCCAAAAGTTCTCTTAATTCATATAATAACACTTTTCAGGCAAAGTACTATTGAAATATAATCATGATTATATAAGTTTGGAAATATCCTCTACTCCGGCATGAATGTTGGGGAGTGAAGTGACCTTGAAACTGTTAAAATGCTGAGACAAAGCTCAAATTACCATAGAAACTGGTGACATATCTTAATGGTCTTCTTGGTGTAAAGAGAGTTTTTGGCTCATTGGCCTACATTGAGTACAGAAGTTAGAATGCTATGTTGAAATTGATGAGGCCATATTTGAAGCATTGTGTGCTGATCTGATTACCTACCTATAGGAACGATATCAGTAAGATTGAACGAATATGGAGAAAATTTACAAAAATGTTGCCAGTACTTGAGGACCTGAGTTATAGAGAAAGGCTGAATAGGTTTGGATCAAAATAGAGTAAATGTAAGCAGGCTTTATTTTTACTGAGGCTGGATGAGACCAGGACAAGACATCATGTATTAAGGGTGCAAGGTGAAATGCTTAAAACCATAAGACCATAATATATAGGAACAGAATTCAGCCATTTGGCCGATCAAGTCTGCTCCGCCATTTCATCATGGCTGATCCATTTTCTCTCTAGCCCCAATCTCTTGCCTTCTCCCCGTATCCTTTCATGCCATGACCAACCAAGAATCTATCACCCTCTGCCTTAAATGTACCCCAATGACTTGCCTCCACAGCCACCTGCAGCAATGAATTACACAGATTAACCACCCTCTTGCTAAAGAAATTCCTCATCTCTGTTCTAAATGAACGCCTCTCCATTCTGAAGCTGTATCCTCTGGTCTTATACTCACCCTCCACAGGAAATATCCTCTCCACATCGACTCTATTGAGGCCTTTCAACATTCGATAAATTACAATGAGTCCCCTTCTCATTCTGACTTCCAGTGAATAGAGGCTCACAGCCACTGAATACTCCTCATTTGACAAGCCTTTCAATCCAGGAAGCATTTTCATGAACCTCATCTGAACCCTCTCCAATGTCAGCACATCCCTTCTTAAATAAAGTGTCCAAAATTGCACACAATACACTAAATGAAGCCTCATCAATGCTGTATAAAGCTTCAACATTAAATCCTTTCTTTTATAATCTAGTCCTCTCGAAGTGGATGCAAAAGTGTTGCATTTGCCTTACTCACAACAGGCTCAACCTTCAAATTAATCTTCAAGGAACTATGCACAGGGACTCCCAAGTCCCTTTGCAACTCAGACCTTTGTATTTTCTCTTCATTTAGAAAACAGTTCATTCTTTTATTTCTTCATTCAAATCTTTTTATTATTATTATTATTATTATTATTATCCAAAATACAAGAGTACATCGAAGTAAGAAACACTTACAACATCGCAAAAGAGAAAAAACAATATTAAGGATTAAAAAATATGGTCACACAAAAAAGAGAAGAGAAAAAAACCTACTAAAGCAAGAAAAAAGTGAGGAAAAAACAAACCATTAGGTGTTCAACCCCAGAGCCTTGCGTCATACAAAAAGCTTCTAAAGATAAACATCAAACCGCCAGCAAAAAAAATTATACCAAAATTTACAGTTAGATTGTGGAGAAAATCTATCAATTAACTCAAATGGTAGTAACGGGCAAATGAACCCCATCTTTTCTCAAAATCAAACATAGAATCAAAGGTTCAACTTCTAATTTTCTCCAAACTAAGACATAACATCACTTGAGAGAACCATTGTGACAGAGTGGGAACTGACGTATCCTTCCACTTCAACAAAATGACCCTCCTCGCTATCAATATAACAAATGCAATAACATGTTTGTTAGACAAAGAAAAACCATGAATATTTTGAGATATTATTTTGAACAAAGGGAACTATGGAGCTATGAGGGAGGAGCTGGCTAAAGTTCAATGGAACAATACCCTAGCAGGGGAGACAGGGAATGGCAGGTATTTCTGGGAATAATGCAGAAGGCGCAGGATCGGTTCATTCCAAAGAAGAAGAAAGATCCTAAGGGGAGTAAGGGGCGGCCGTGGCTGACGAGGGAAGTAAAGGGCAGTATAAAAATAAAAGAGAAGTATAACATAGCAAAGATGAGCGGGAAACCGGAGGACTGGGAAGCTTTTAAAGAGCAACAGAAGATAACAAAAAAGGCAATACACCAAGAAAAATGAGGTACGAAGACTAGCCAGGAATATAAAGGAGGATAGTAAAAGCTTCTTTAGGTATGTGAATAGCAAAAAAATAGTTAAGACCAAAATTGGGCCATTGAAGAGAGAAACGAGTGAATTTATTATGGGGAACAAGGAAATGGCAGATGAGTTGAACAGGTACTTTGGATCTGTCTTCACTAGGGAAGACACAAACAATCTCCCAAGTGTAATAGTGGCCAAAGGAACTAGGGTAAAGGATGAACTGAAGGAAATTTATATTAGGAAAGAAACGGTTTTGGATAGACTGTTGAGTCTGAAGGCTGGTAAGCCCCAGGACCTGATGATCTGCATTCCAGGGTACTTAAAGAGGTGGCTCTAGAAATTGTGGATGCATTGGTAATCATTTTCCAATGTTCTATAGATTCAGGAACAGTTCCTGCTGATTGGAGGGTAGCTAATGTTGTCCCACTTTTCAAGAAAGGAGGGAGAGAGAAAACACGAAATTATAGACTGGTTAGCCTGATGTTAGTGGTGGGAAAGATGCTGGAGTCAATTACAGAAGAGGAAATTATGACGCATTTGGATAGCAGTAGAAGGATCAGTCCGAGTCAGCATGGATTTATGAAGGGAAAATCATGCTTGGCTAATCTTCTGGAGTTTTTTGAGGATATAACTATGAAAATGGACAAGGGAGAGCCAGTGGATGTAGTGTACCTGGGCTTCCAGAAAGCTTTTGATAAAGTCCCACATAGGAGATTAGTGGGCAAAATTAGGGCACATGGTATTGGGGGCAGAGTACTAACATGGATTGAAAATTGGCTGGCTGACAGGAAACAGAGCAGCAATTAATGGGTCCCTTTTGGAATGGCAGGCTGTGACCAGTGGGGTACTGCAAGGTTCGGTGCTGGGATCACAGCTGTTTACAATATACATTAATGATTTACATGAAGGGATTAAAAGTAACATTAGCAAATTTGCCAATGACACAAAGCTGGGTGGCAGTGTGAAATGTCAGGAGGATGTTATGAGAATGCAAGGTGACTTGGACAGGTTGGGTGAGTGGGCAAATGTATGGCAGATGCAGTTTAATGTGGATAAATGTGAGGTTATCCACTTTGGTGGCAAGAACAGGAAGGCAGATTACTATCTAAATGGAGTCAAGTTAGGTAAAGGGGAAGTACAATGAGATCTAGGTGTTCTTGTACATCAGTCAATGAAAGCAAGCATGCAGGTACAGCAGACAGTGAAGAAAGCTAATGGCATGCTGGCCTTTATAACAAGAGGAATTGAGTATAGGAGTAAAGAGATCCTTCTGCAGCTGTACCGGGCCCTGGTGAGACCCCACCTGGAGTATTGTGTGCAGTTTTGGTCTCCAAATTTGAGGAAGGACATTCTTGCTATTGAGGGAGTGCAGCGTAGGTTCACAAGGTTAATTCCCAGAATGGCAGGACTGTCATATGTTGAAAGATTGGAGTGACTGGGCTTGTATACACTGGAATTTAGAAGGATGAGAGGGGATCTGATTGAAACATTTAAAATTATTAAGGGATTGGACACGCTGGAAGCAGGAAGCATGTTCCTGCTGATGGGTGAGTCCAGGACTAGAGGCCACAGTTTAAGAATAAGGGGTAGGCCATCTAGAACAGAGATGCGGAAAAACTTTTTCACTCAGAGAGTGGTGGCTATGTGGAATGCTCTGCCCCAGAAGGCAGTGGAGGCCAAGTCTCTGGATGCATTCAAGAGAGAGTTAGATAGAGCTCTTATAGATAGTGTGGTCAAGGGATATGGGGAGAGGGCAGGAATGGGGTACTGATTGTGTATGATCATACCGTGGCACCTGGTATGGGAGTGCAGTAAGGAGTCTGTGTAGGGCTTGGTGTGCGCGGTGTCTTGTGGGTATATACATCGGTGGGTACGGGGTTCATAGTCACCCTGGAGTGTTCGGGGTAGGGGTCTGGTGCTCCTGCAGGCGCCAGGTCGCAGTTGGAGACCGTGTCCTCCAGCCCATCAGGTAAGACCACGTAGGCATACTGGGGGTTCGCATGAAGTAGGTGAACCCTCTCGACCATCGGGGAGTATTTATTGCTCCTCGCATGTTTCCGGAGCAGCACTGGCCCTGGGGACGTCAGCCAAGCTGGTAGGGTGGTCCCAGTGGCAGACTTCCTGGGAAAAGAAAAAAGTTCCTCATGAGGGGTGACATTGGTGGACGTGCATAACAGGGAGCGGATGGAGTGGAGTGCCTCGGGGAGGACCTCCTGCCAGCAAGAGACCGGCAATCCCTTTGACCTAAGGGCTAAGAGTGTGGCCTTCCACACAGTGGCATTCTCCCTCTCCACCAGGAATTCCCCCAGGAATTATAGCTCATGGTCCTACTAGTAGCAAAACCCCTAGCCAGCAGGTATTGGCGTAGCTTGTCACTCACAAATGAGGACCCTCTATCACTGTGGATATAGCAGGGATAACCAAACAGAGTGAAGCGCTGGCACAGGGCTCTTATGACGGACGTGGCAGTGGTGTCGGGGCAGGGGATGGCAAAGGGGAACCGCAAGTACTCGTCGATTATGTTGAGAAAGTACACATTGCGGTCGGTGGAGGGAAGGAGGCACTTAAAGTCGGCACTCAGTCACCTTAATAAGTTGTGCCTTTTCAGGACGGTAGAAGTGCGGTTTGCACTCAGCACAGACTTGACAGTCCCTGGTCGTTGTCCTGATTTCCTCAAGGGAGTAAGGCAGGTTCCGGGCTTTCACGAAATGGTAAAGTCGGGTGACCCCCGGGTGGCAAAGATCTGCATGGAGGGCGTATAGCTGGTCGAGCTGTGCACTGGCACACGCTCCCTGGGATAGGGCATCAGGGGGCTCATTGAGCCTTCCAGGCCGGTACAGGATATCATAGTTGTAGGTGGAGAGTTCTATTCTCCACCGCAAAATTTTATCATTTTTGATTTTGCCCCACTGTTGGTTGCTAAACATGAACACAACTAAGCGCTGGTCGGTCAGCAAGGTGAATCTTTTGCCAGCGAGATAGTGCCTCCAGTGCCTAATAGCTTCCACTATGGCCTGGGTTTCTTTCTCCACAGCAGAGTGCCGAATTTCAGAGCCTTGAAGGGTACGAGAGAAAAATGCTACCGGCCTTCCTGCCTGGTTGAGGGTAGCAGCTAGCGCGAAGTCGGAGGCGTCACTCTCTATTTGGAAAGGAATGGTCTCGTCCACCGCATGCATCATTACTTTGGCAATGTCCCCTTTAATGCAGTTGAAGGCCTCGGCTGAGAGGGGAAATACGGTGGACTTGACCAGGGGCGGGCCTTGTCTGTGTAGTGAGGGACGCATTGGGCATAATAGGAAAAGAAGCCCAGGCACCGTTTGAGGGCTCTGAGGGTGTTGGGAAGAGGGAGTTCCAACAGGGGGCGCATATGGTTGGGGTCAGGGCCAATGACCCCATTCTCCACGACATACCCAAGGATAGCGAGTCGGGTAGTTCCAAACACACACTTGTCCTTGTTATAGGTAAGGTGAAGAGCTTTGGCCGCTTGGAAAAATCATTGGAGTTGGCGTTGTGATCCTGCCAGTCGTGACCGCAGATGGTGATGTTATCCAGATATGGGAAAGTGGCCTGCAGTTGGCACTGGTCCACCACCCGGTCCATTTCCCTCTGGAAGACTGAGACACCATTTGTGACACCAAATGGGACGCGCAGGAAGTGATAGAGCCTGCCGCCCTCCTCGAAGGCGGTGTAGGGACAGTCCTCTGGGCAGATGGGGAGCTGGTGATAAGCGGATTTCAGATCTATTGTTGAGTACACCTTGTACTGAGCTATCTGGTTGACCATATCCACGATGCGGGGTAGGGGGTACGCGTCAAGCTGCGTGAACCTATTGATGGTCTGGCTATAGTCCACGACCATCCTATTTTTCTGCCTGGTCCGAACAACAACCACCTGGGCCCTCCAAGGGCTTGTGCTTGGTTCAATGATCCCCTCCCTGAGCAGCCGCTGCACCTCTGACTGAATGAAGGCCCTGTCCCCCACGCTGTGCCTCCTGCTTTCAGTTGCCACAGGTTTACAGTTGGGGGTCAGGTTGGCGAGCGGTGGGGGAGGGATCTTGAGGGTGGAGAGGCTGCAAGTGGTGTCAGTAGCGCAGCTGTCGGCATGGTGCTGGGTGGGATGTGCGGGTCGGTGTGTGTGTGTGTGGTCAGTAGCGGGGTATATGATGAAGTCCCACAAAACTGAGGATTTCTGACAGTGATTGGTGGGAGGGGCCCGTCATACTCCACTGTCACACTTTTCAGGTGGCTCTGGAAGTCCAGCCCCAATATCACAGGGGCACACAGTTGAGGCATGACCAGTAATGCAAAGTTCTGATATTCTGTGCCCTGCACCACCAATGTCGCTACACAACCCCCCCCCCCCCCCCCCAGATGTCTGTGGAATGCGATCCAGAAGCCATGGTGACCCTCTGGCTTACCGGCTGTGTCACGAGTCCGCAGCGTTGCACCTTGTCCGGGTGAATAAAACTCTCAGTGTCAAATAGGCAGCTAGTCCTGTGCCCCTCCACCAGGATGTCCATCATTGACCTTGCGAGCTGGTGTGGAGCGCTTTGGTCGAGGGTCACGGAGGCCAGAGTTGAAACACCGTCTTGGTGCCCAGTAAGCACCCGTGGGTCGGAGGCGGGATGAGGTAGCGCCGACAAAGATGGCCGCCCCCATGCCTCGCACAAGGCGGGCAGGCAAGATGGCGGCGACCAAGATGGCGACCCCCATGCCTTGCACGTGGTGATGCTCGACCCCGCTCGTGGTTTGGACTTACAGGCCTTGGCGAAATGGCCCTTCTTTCCGCAGCTGGAGCAGGTAGCTTCTCAGGCCGGGCAGTGTTTTCCGGGGTGCTTTTCGAATCCGCAGAAGTAACACTGCGTGGACTTGCGACTGGCAGCAGCTGTGGTCGACTCACCGGCGGGTTGCGGGGACTTCACGGACGCACAGACTTGTGACTTGCAGCAGCCGGAGGATTTCAGGGATTTCACAGGCTAGCGACTGGCAGCAGCTGAGGTCGATTCACCGGCGGGTGGCAGGGTCTGCAGCGTCCACAAGGCCGGTGGGAGATCACGCACCTGGACAGCGTCAGCATCGTGCAGAGTGGCCTCCAGCATGTCTGCCAGTTCGATCGCCGAATTTAAGGTAAGATCGGCGTGTTCCAGCAGCCGCTGGCGCACGTATATTGACCTGATCCCCATAACAAAGGCGTCTCTTACTAGCATCTCCGCATGCTGTTCCGCCGTCAGTCCCCTGCAGTCGCAGGCCCGCACAAGTGTCTGTAGGGCCCGGACAAACCCAGCGCTCGACTCGCCGGCCCACTGCCGCCGTGTCGCTAAGCAACGTCTTGGTAGACGATGTTCACCAGCCACTGGTATTGTCTTTTGAGGGCATCCATCGCACCCTGGTAGTCCGTTTGGTCCCTAATCATCGAGTATACCCTTGCACTGACTCTGGAGAGGAGAACCCTGTGCATCGTGGCAGGGTCGGTCACATGAATCTCCTCCAGGTACGATTCGAAGCGTGCTAGCCAGAGTTCGAAAGTGTTGCCGGCTTCCTGGGATTGTGGGTCGAGATCGAATCTGTCTGGTCGTAAAGTGCTCTCCATGTTTTAAAATTGCTGCTAATAAAATTGATGCACCATCAATAACTCTCGGAAACAGGAGGTGAACGATAGGCTTTTATTAGCAGCAAAACGGAGCACGGCATCTCGGAGACTGAGGGAGGAGCAGTGCCTCCAATTGCCTTTATACAGGGGTCTGTGGGAGGAGCCACAGCAGCAGTCAGCAGAGGGGCATGTCCAGACAGGTATATGTAATTCACCACACTGAATAAAGATACAAGAGATGTGCTCCCAGACTCCTCTTGCAACTAAGGGGTTCTATCACTATTCCAACATTGGTTCTTAAATAGTAATCATCTTTTCATCACTACTCTACTGACAAATCTAATTCCATCATTGTTCAATTGCTCTTATTCTGCTTTGTGCACTGGGCTAAGAACCTGTAATCACAGTGAAATTAATAATGTTATTACTTGTGAAGCAAAACTCTTGGTTTGACAAAATAATCCCTAGTTGGCTGAATTACACAAAGAAATGGTGAGATTGGGATGTAATCATTGCAAGTGTGTCAAAAGCAAATTCAATTCTCAAAATAGACTTGAGTATACATTTAAAAAGGGGGAAAAATGCAGAGAACTTCAGGGAGTGGAACTAATTTGATGATTCTTTCAAATAACCTGATATGCAAAAGACCTTCTGTCTTTAACATCCCAGGATTCTTACAATTGTAACTTCATTCACTGTTTAAAAAAACACATGCTGAATCTTTGCAGCCTACGGCCTTGGGGCGACATTGAACTCATATCCTAATCCCTCCAAAGATGCTGCCTGACATGCTAAGCTTCTCCAATTCTGTGTGTTGCGATGAATTATCATGATCTTGTTTTATTTGTTATAAAACTGAGTTATCACTCGCAATATTGACATTTACTGTCCATTCCTGTTTGCCTTTGAACTGAGATTTAAATCTCATGATTGTTTAATGTCATTTCCAGTATAAAGGAGAATGTAATAATTGTAACCTGAATCTGAAGCAACACAAAAAACATAATAAGATAAAGAATACAATTATCAAAAGCACAATAATTACATACAGTAGCTTACACAGATTGATTCTTTTTGCCCTCCTGATTTCTTTCTCAAGTGTACCTTTGCATTTCTTCGACTCCACAAGCACCTCATTTGTTCCTACTGGCCTATATAGTACCTGCTATGCACTTCCTTCTTTTTCCCCCTTAACCAGGACCTCTTTATCATTTGAAAACCAAGGTTCCCTACACCTGTTATCTTTACCTTTTTTTCTGACAAGCACATACAAGATTTGTCCTCTCAAAATTTCACTTTTGACGGCCTCCCACTCACCAAGTACACCTTTGCCGGAAAAAAGGCTGTCCCGTTCTACACTTGCCAGACCCTTTCTGATACTATAAAAATTGGCTTTTCTCCAGTTTAGAATTTCAACTCGCAAACAAGACCTATTATCTAAAACCAATGGCATGTGATTACTAGATAGGTGTTTCCCTACATGAACCTCTGTTACCCGCACCTTTTTTACAGCAGCTCTCTGTATATACGTACTTGATGGTGGGTAGGCTGGTGCGTTGATGCATTGGGCAGTGGGACTGCCTGTGGTAGAGCCTCCCTATCTGGCACAGTGCAGTTTCTCTACCATTCAGTGATGCAGTTTGTTCGGATGCTCTTGACTGTGCATCTGTAGGATGACATGTGTTTAGATGTGCATAATCAGCTGTCTTTAGCCTTGGAAAGTAAAGGCATTGATGAGCTTTCTTGATTGTGTAGAATGTGGTCTGGTATCTTGAGGTATGCAAGATGTGCTCTCTCAGGAGTTTCGAGACTGCTCAGTTTTCACTGCTTTGCTGCTGATGTAAAGGGTAGTGTGAGTTCCCCTGAAGTCAATAACCATCTCCTTTGTCTTGTTGACATTGAAGAAGAGGTTACTTGACTGGCACCAGGCCTCGATGTGATTACACAACGTCGTATCTGTAGGCCACCTCGTCATTGCTACCATTGAGACCCGCCACTAACATGTCACTGGCGAACATGATAATGTGATTACTCAGGTGTACGGCCGTGCAGAGTGTACAGCAATGGGATCAGCACACAGCCCTGGGGGGCACTCGTATGGAGAATTATGGCCAGAGAGGAGCGACTGTGTATCTGACTATCTGAGGTGTGTTGGTTAGGAAGTACAACACCCAGTTGCACAGTGGTGTAGTTAGACTGAAGAGTGGGAATTTGTTCACAGAGGTCTCTAGGACAATGGTGTTGAATGCTGAACTGAAATTCTGAAACAGCATTCTGATACAAGGTCCTTGTTTTCTAGGTGGATCAGGGCCAGGTGCGTGACAGATGTTATGGCATCAGTCGTTGAGGAGTTTTGTCAGTTAGCATATCAGTGGCTCTGGAGTCATATAGGCTAGACAATGGAAGGACAGAAATTCTCTTTCGCTGAAGTACATTAGTGAACCAGAAGGGGTTTATAAACATTTGGATAGTTTCACAGTTACTCTTATGAAAACCAACATTTTTACAAATTTGAATTCAATGATCAGCGAATTCTGGATCAGTGGTGCTGAGTGCCAGTTTAGTAGCTGTACTACCACACTGTGATTATAAATCATGTTCATCTGTATTCAGCAGTAAGGCTGCAGTTACTTATGTTTACAATACATCACGATTCCTGCGTTATGAAACTCTGAGAACACAGCAAGCTGCTGTAACCCACTAGCTTTTGTCCCTACACAGCCATATTTCCTAAATGGCTTTAAGTCATTTTACTTCACAATACAAGAAATAAATTCATCAACATTCTCTCAGGGAGATCCTCATGAATTGGAGTCAGGTAATGGATCACTTGTTAATTTCTCTGGAGCTTGTAGAATTCTTATAACAGATAGAGATCAAACCTTCACATTCATTGATTGTTACTCTTGCGTGAATGGAAGAGTGCTTTACTTGTATTTTGGAATGCTGGTTACAATAAGCTTTACCATAAGAACTGATTTGGAAACCTTTTGTTCTTAAGTCTTTTGAACCTGTGTGTTATTCTTCAAAGTGTGACTTTCATGCACAACTGCCCATAGGTCATGGAAACCTTTGTAGATTTGCAGCTGTCCATTTGTCTAGCCCAACTTTCCACACTCCATGTTATTGCTCTTTTAGTTTGGTGTCTGTGGCAATTCGCTTCATATGAAGTGTTTCCAATGTCTGTCTGCACAGCAACAGTATTGGTATATCAAAGTAACTCAAAGCATGTGAAGTACATAGTTGTGTCCCAGAGATAACTACAATGTAAATAAAATGACTGTCATAATTATATCACTGTAAATTATGTGTCAAGTTTACTTCACTCTTGTTAGAACCGATTTTGCAAAGATTAAGTCCATGTTGTCTGGTTGTTGTTCAGTGGATCTAAATGCCCACAAGAGAAGGCATGAAGTTCTGGTCTACCATGGGATCTGGTTGTGCTGGAAATAAACATGCAGGCACACCAGCAATTTAATGACACATTGACTTCTACTGCAATGGTGTTGGAGCTTAAATGTAAAGAAGCTAAACCCAGACAGTAAAAATGTGCAAATTTTCCAGCATTCTGGTCAAAGTGATATTTGTGTTCACGCTGTTTTCACATCTTCAGGAGCTCCCCTGTTAAAAGAGTAAGATTGTTTGCTTGTAGATAAACTTTGGGAACACTGAGTGCAGCAGTCCCCCACAAACAGCAAATTAGAATGGTAGTAAATCAGAATGCTGCAATGTAGCATACACAAGATAGAAGAAATCTCTCAATCTCAAAGTACGTGTGATCTATGAGTAATTATGCAGAAAACTTAGCTTTCAAGAAATCATAATCTGTAGAATTTTGACATCAATTTTGCATTTTAATGGCATTTCTCTTGGTTTTCAAGGAACTTTTGCCAAGGAGTTAGATCCTATGTGAACATACAGAACTCTATAAGCTTTCCTTGGGTACCCACCTTGTGTGAGTTTAGTAGTCTGGAAGGCTTGCAGAAAGAAAATTTTGGAAGATAAATTATCATGGAATCGTATCATACCAGTTTCCTACCAATGTTCTAACCTCCTTGAGTGGTGAGATCCTCTGACCTCTGCCTGTTAGAAAGAACTTTTTTTCTAGGGACATTGCTGAACAAATTACAGAGTAACTATTTTCAGGTTGCAACTCCACAGTGACATTTTTACCATGAACCTTTTTTCCACCATCACCCTGGCAACCCAGGTAATCATCTGCATAATCTATGTCTTACAGTGTATATATTGCTGATGGGAATCTATAGTATTACTCGAAACCCATTTCCAAAAATGAAGCCTTTGATAGAAACTACCCGAGAAATGGAAATAGTTGAAATTCCACATACAGTTATGGATGCAAACTTACTACCCACAACCTAATACCAAAATACCCAGAGATCACCCTTGATCTGAGTTGATATGTCAATAACATCACCAGTATATTGGAGAAAATGACCATTTGCCCTTCGATTGTACTTGAAAACAAAGCTAACACAATACGTGGCTTTGCTTACTCCAAAATCAAGTTTACTGACATTTGCAAAAGTGCATGGAGTCACAAGTGTAATGAAAAACTTACAGCAGCATTCAAGGATGAACTCCGGGAACACTGAGTGCAGCAATTCCCCACAAAGAGCAAATTAGAAGCAAATTAAAATACAAAACACTCATGCAAACTTATGCAAAAATAATACAAGAAAAAGCGCAATTAAAACCAAAAATAAATCCTTTGTAGAGCAAAGTTGTCATAGTGTTGCTCCACTGGGGTAGTGATTAGGATTATGCAATGTGGTTCAAGAACCCAACCGCTGAAGGGAAGTAGCTGTTCTTGAACCTGGTGCTGTGCGACTTCAGGCTTTTGTGCCTTCTTTCCAAAGGTAGCTACAGGAAGGTGATCTGCAGACATTGCCGATGGTGGGGAGGGAAGTGCCAGTGGTATATTGGACTGAGTTTACAGCTCACTGCAGCTTCATACATTCCCATGCATTCAAATTGCCACACCAGACCATGATGCCAGTAAATATGTCAGTAAGATGCCTGTCACTTGGCCTGGTTAAAGTGTTGTCTTATGAACATGGCAAATGCACAGCGAACACCTTTCATTAATGATGCTGCTGATGTCACTGAAATAGTAATGGAGGGAACCCTTAAAAACATTGATCAGATTTTGAGGAGCATACTGGTTCTGTACACAATCCATGCTCTATTATAGGATCTGGGAATGGAGGTTCCAGGTTTGGATTCCCATGTAAATCTAATCAACCTAGAAAATTTGGGAATGGTTCAAGAAAAATGTGGCTGCCTACTATATGTCAGGAAAAAAATAAAAATTCCCAGCTATGATTACAACCACATTAATCAGAGAACAAAGTAAAAGGAGAAATGCTGGAAATACTCGGCTGGTCAGGCAGCATCAGTGGAGAGGAAACAAAATTAACAGTTCTAATGAATCATTATTGACCTGAAATGTTAACTCTGTTTCCATCTACATTGACACTGCGGGTCTGCTAAACCAGAATTCTTGGTTTGAATGATCCTTCTGTGGTGGAACAAGGTCAGTCCATGCAGTCTCAGTTAAAGGCACTTAGCTGATCTTCCACCTGCCCAAACAATTGCATGCGAGAAGGAAAAGGTCTGCCTCCCTTAGAATGAAGTTGGTATACTCCCTTTGTTCCTATTGGAGGACAATATTAATTGTTTATTCATGTTTTATTACCTTGTGGCTCATTTTCTTCAAAATCTCTATTGCAGAGAGATTGATTAATATTTTAAAAATGCTACCAGCTCAATTAATTATTTATTATTAAATGATTCAACAGCTTTGAAAACTGAGAAATTTATACTTTGAAAAATGCATTAATTGGTTGGCACTGGATAAGGGAATTGAGAATTTTGCTCAAATTTCAAAGGAAACTTTGAGATTCAGTTGTACTGAGTCAGTTTAACCACCAAACTCTCATTTCCATGATTTTACACATGCAGCACTAGTTTACTAATTACTTTGCACGTCTAGTGATTCTTGCCTAACATGGATGATAATTTAGAAAGTCAGTGGAGCATTTAATAATGTTAAATGTTGTTCTGACTTTCTAAATGTCCATCTCTGACATCTCTCTCTTCTTTATCTCTTGTGTCCAACTCTAGAGATAGACTATCTTCTGATATTTTCGACAAACCTACTGACTCTCACACCTAACTTGATTATACCTCTTCCCACCCTGTCACTTGTAAC
Organism: Hypanus sabinus; assembly: GCF_030144855.1. Taxonomy (NCBI): domain Eukaryota; kingdom Metazoa; phylum Chordata; class Chondrichthyes; order Myliobatiformes; family Dasyatidae; genus Hypanus; species Hypanus sabinus. The sequence continues at coordinate 142,141,205 of NC_082708.1, read as the reverse complement.
AATGCTATTTCCTTTTCTCTGTTCCTCCATCTCTGGCACATCTATTCTCAGGATGAGGCTTTCCATTCTAGAACATCTGAAAGGTTCTCCTTCAATGAATAGGATTTCCTTTCCACCACCATCAATGCTTCCCTCTCGCACATCTCCCCCAATTCTTGCACATCTGCACTCACCCTATCATCTTAGCAGGGATAACAGGGATAGGGATAGGGTTCCTCTTGTCCTTATCTATCACCCCATCTATCTATCATCCATCTACCAACCCCCTCACCTGCTTTCACCTGTCATCTTCCAACATGTACTTTTTCCCCTCTTCCCACTTTCTTATTTGGCTCCTTCACTTTCCTTTCCAGTCCTGATGGCCTGAAATGTCAACTATTTATTCACTTCTATCGAAGCTGCCGAACTTGCTGAGTTCCTTCAGCATTTTGTGTGCGTTCCATGTTGTACCAATTAATTCCATCCACCTATTTAAATGGATTTGAATAAACCAACAATAAGTTAAGCAAGGTACGTGACTCATTCTTCATCTTACAAGAAAATGCTTTCAATGTAAAACACAGCGAATTGCCTAGTTCAAAGCTATGCAGAATCACATAGAAGCCCAGCAGCACAAACTGTAACTCAATTGCCAGTCTGTTGTGAGACAGATATCTGCAGATATCATTCACCAGTTGGAGCCCATCCTGTGTTATATCCCACACACAATTCCTCCTGATATAAGACTCCATTTTTCAACTAAACCTACGTTACCAAAGTATGTGGTAGGAATTTATAACCACATTGAATCAGTGTAACCCAGTTGGTCAAGAAACTTTACAACAACTGGTATAGTGTGTTATATAGGCTGTGAGGGATGTGATCAATACTGGTTTTAATCAACGAGCCATGATAAGAATTCGGGTACAATACCCCTGCGTAACCCTATCTGCAAAAGCAGAGTGCACAGATGATAACGAGGGCAAAGAGAACCTCTGATGTAGAGAAGATCTATCAGTCGAATGAGTGATCCTCCAGACTAGATCAGGTAATGGGAGCTGGGGAGGTTTGCAATGGTTTGATGTTTGAGAGTGAGCTCAGAATCAAATCTACTTTTACGGTGGGTGGCATGACCTTGGGAAAACAAGAATCATATATTTATCTTAAAGATCATCTCCTGATGCAGTCTGAATGCTGGACCCCAGGATTAAGACCTCCCCAGGCAAGTTCACTCTTGGTTATACACACCCAAGCTTTGTATGCCCTTTAAGCCCATTTACATTGATGAGCCCACGGTTATGAGGAATTCTATATGAAACAGGGTATCATGTGACCCCATGCCTTCAGTATTCAGCTGAATGACATTCATGAAAAGATATCCATCTGGTTGCAAATATGCTTTGAGCCACCAAGTGGTAATACCTCTTTTTCAAACATTCAAAGTACACTTACTTTCAAAGTAGGTATGCAGTATACAACCCTGAGATTCAGCTTACCACAGACAGCCAAGAAACAAAGAAAAACATCAAACCCCAATGCAAAAAAAAACTAATCATGCAAATGGAAACAAAAATTAGTGAAAAAGACAGAATATAAAACACCTAAAGTCGTCGAAAGGTACGTACATATTCAGTTTAGCTCAGTTTAATTCAATCTAGCACTGTGTCGTTCATTAACTCAGCCAGCAGATCCAGTCCGCCCCAATCAAAACAGCACAAAATAGTAACAAAAAAAAGTGACCAGACACCAGAAACACATCATAATGTGAACTACAGAATCCAATCCACAAAGGACATTGATTAAAACCTTGCCCAAGTCCCAAGACTTTGGCACTCACTCCCAGAGTGAAGGGGAGAGAGAAATGCAGGGATATTCCTCTGGAAGTAACAAGCAAGGGAGCGGGGGGAGAGAGAGAGAGACCATTCAAACACAGGTAGACAATGCTGAACACCTGCCTGCCTTCCTCTCTCATCCTTGATCATTTTCAATCTTCCTTCATGCTTTAATTGGCAGGATGGTGAGAAATTGATTTGAACATGGGCTCACACCCCAGCTCCAGGCTTCTTGGCCTCGAGGTCGCACACTTTGCTCTAGGCCTCCCTGAACTCACTCGGAGTCAGCAAAGCACCAGATCGCTCAATCAGCCTGAGAACACACCACCAAAATGTAGATCACAGCCTCCCACAGTAGCAGAACCCCATTTGAAGCAGAAAGATGTAAAAGAAATGAAAATAATGGTTTTGTGAGCCATCTGAAGGGATGTTGCCATTGGCTGTGTTGTTTGCTGGTGCCATCTTCTTCCCTAAATCAATAAAACTTCATTCTTCCCCTGGAGGGCTGAACTCCGTATTTCGGAACTCGGCCTTACCAAAGAGTACAAGACTAAGTGTGTCTGCCTGGTCAAGTCAGGTCAGTTGTATATTCTAACAGAAAACGCAAGTTCAGATCAGGTCAGCCTATGCTCAGCAGTGTGATGCAGTTAACAGAGATGCTGCCTCACAGCTTCAGCAAGCCAGGTTAAACCCCTGACCTCACACTAGTTCTCTCCATTTGGAGTCTGCATATTATCTCTGTGAATGTGGAGGATGAGATTAAACTGATCATGTTAGCGTACATGCATAATTTTTGATCAATAATAATTTAGTTACACCTTTCAGATTTGGACTGCTTCAACAATTCCAGAATCCTTTAAATATTAACTTTGATGATTGTTTATTCATTTAGCATTCACCATCTATAGCATATCTTTAAGAGAGAGAAGAAAATATGACCTACCATCTTCAATAGAAATCTTTAATTGAATATGACAGCAAAGTCATTCTTGATGAGCCCGAGGTTGAAATATTAGGTACATATTTAAAGTCCCCAATTAAATGGCATACTCTGTAGATTAAGATAAAGTATAGCTAGAACTGCTGACTGCTTTAATTATTTTGAGACATTAGCTTTAGGTTGTGATTTAAAGTGCCAGGACCCTTTCTGGTTCCACCTTTATTAAACCTCAGTTGCAGTAATTCCCACTCGTTACAATAGATTAACAGAGGAAGTAATTTGAGATCTGACATTGGGAGAAGAAAGAAATAGAGAAGGGATGGCTGAGTAATGTGCATGTTATTTCAGATCAAGGTCACAGGATGAGATAGGAATTATGGAGCGGATAATGTCACATTAATAATTCACTATCTACCCAATAATTATGTGCATTTATTTTACGAAGAGTGCAAATGTGTACCAAAACAAGGAGGTAAATTTGTTATGTAAATAATGGGTAAAATGTCAATGCACATGGGAACCAGCCTTGTTGTCTGGTGATGTTCCCATCTCACTTAATAGGGTGCGGTTTCAAGAGTCTGGTGGAGTGGCTTGCAGTGATCTGACACGTACTGTATGTCTCTCTTAAAGGACTCCTTATTGCATCAAATCACTGTTGGAAGCCAGAGGGACTTTGATCAGAATGAGGAAAACTCTTCAGTAAAATGGAACAACAGGCATGGAATTGGGCACAGCCCTTGAGATCCTGATGAAAGAGGAGAACACCTAGAGAGAGGCAGCAACACACACACAAAATGCTGGGAGAACCCAGCAGGCCATGCAGCATCTATAGAGGGAAATCTACAGTCAATGTTTGGGCTGAAACTATGTTCCTTGAGTATTTTGCAAGTGTTGCTCCTTGGAGAGAGGTCCCACTTGTTCAGGAGCCCCAGTATAATCTCCACATCAAAGATGAAGAGACAATGAGAGGTTTTCAGGGAAATTTCACACAATTAGCATGTGACAATAAAATGTTTAATGATCTCATCTTAGCACAATCTAATGCTGAACAACATAAACACTCGCGACGATTATTGATACGACAATTTTAGAAATGCCTGAAACTATCTGATCCAGGATTTGGGTTAGTATTTGGATTTAAGACCTCCCAGCAGCAGCTATCTAGAGAAGAAAGAGGTGCCAACAGTTTGCCTGTAAATCACATAAATTGCAATGCATTTAAGTTATCACAATGGCCTTGGGGCTGACACTGGCCTTGATCCTTCACAGGAATGGATTCAGAAATGATTGTAGACAAGGTTAGGCCTCCCTACAGGGAAACAATTGTTAACATGGCAGTGATTACAATAATTTCCAAAGCAGAAATAGTTTAACTGGTCCTACAGAATTGAAAGAGCCCATACAATTGCTTGGTTTTATGACAATTTTACAGAGCATTTTACTCATATTCAGCGATGCAAATGCAAATACAAGTCACCTAATCATTTTGTCTGGTAACACTGAACTTCACTTACCAAAAGCAATCTTCTTCCACGGACTTCTCTGGGACAAGATAAGGCAAAGGATTTGATCTCTCTTCTGATGGTCAGCTCTAGAAATTCATTTCTGAAGGAAGATATGGGATCACTAGTCAGTTGACTGAACCTTAATTGCAAAGTCCATAAATATTATGTAGAAAGGCAACAATAAAAGAACAATTGATTGATTTAACAAAAGACCACACAGAATAAAAATCACTCCTAAATGAGAGGGAGAAATAAAAGTCAGAAGTATCAGTATTACTGTGGAGTAAAGGGAATTAGAGATGCATGAGAGAGGATCTGAATAAAGTCGAGTAGAAGGTGACACTAGCAGGGATGATAGCTGACCAGAAAATGCCAGAGTTCCTGGAAACAATTCAGAAGGTGCAGAACGTATACATCCCAAAGAAAAAGTAGCTTTCTAAAGGCAGGCTGACAAGGGAGGTCAAAGTCAACACAAAAGCAAAAGAGAAAGCATATAAGAGAGCAAAAATTAATGGGAGGTGAGAAGACTAGGAAGCTTGAAAAATCATCAGAAGGCAACTAAAAAGCCATAAGGAGGGAAAAGATAAAAATATGAAAGTAAACAAGCCAATAACATCAAAAAGGATACCAAGAACTTATTCAGATATATAAAGAGTAAAAGAGAGGCGAGAGTAAATATCAGACTGCTGGAAAATAATGTTGGAGACATAGCAATGGAGGACAAGGAAATAGTGAATTTATTGATTTAAGTATAATGCATCAGTCTTCACTGTGGAAGACACTAGCAGCGTGCATGAAGTTTGAGAGTGTCAGGGGGCAGAAGTGAGTATTGTTGCTATTACTAGAGAGAGAGTGCTTAGGAAGCTGAAAAATCTGAAGGATCATGTTAGCTGGATCAGGTGCAGGGTTTGGAAAGAGATATCTGAAGAGATTGTGGAGGAATCAGTAACGACCTTTCAAGAATCATTAGATTCTGGCATGGTGATGCACCATCAATAACTCACTCTGAGACGTAAGGCGAGATATCGGCTTTTATTAACTGAAGAAGGAACCAGCAGTGAGTGACCATCATATTACATCCTGGAGAATGAGGCAGAGGATCAGACCTTGATCGCCTTTATACCGGGGCCTGTGGGAGGAGCCACAGGAGCAGTCAGCAGGGGGCGTGTCCAGACAGGCACATAGTTCACCACACATGGTTACGGTGAACTGGAAAGTTGCAAATGCCACTCCACTCTTCAAGAAAGGGAGGCAGAAAAAAGAGGAAATTATAGGCCAGTTAGCCTGACCTCAGTGGTTGGGAAGATGGTGGAGTTGATTGTTAATGATGAAGATTCAGGGTACTTAGAAGTACGTGATAAAATGATTTTAATGATCTGGATACAGAATTGATGGCTTTGTGGCCAAGTTTGAGGATGATATGATGGTAGGTGGAGGGGCAGCTAGCGCTAAGGAAGAAGGGAGGCTGCTGATGGACTTAAACAGATTTGGACAATGGGCAAAGAAGAGGCAGATGGAATACAGTGTAGGGAAGTGTATGGTCATGCACTGTGGTAGAAAGAAAAAGCTATTTTCTAAATGGGAAGAAAAATCAGAGGTGCAAAGGGACTTGGGAGTCATTTTGGAGCAATCCCTTAAAGTTAACTTGTAGGTTGAGTCAGTGGTGAGGAAAGCAATGCAATGTTAGCATTCATTTCGAGAGGACAAGAACATAAAAGCAACAATGTAATGATGAGGCTTTTAAGGCAGTGAAGAGGCTTCATTTGGAGTACTGTGAGTTTTGGGTTCATTACCTGAGAAAGGATATGCTGAAATTGGAGAGTGTTTAGAGGAGGCTCATGAGAATGATTCTGGGAATGAAAAAGTTATCCTATGAAGAGCATATGATGGCTCTGTGCCTGTACTTGATGGAGTTTAGAAGAATGAGGAGTTGATCTCATTGAAACCTATCGAATGTTGAAAGGCTTTGATAGAGTGTATGCAAAGAGGATGCTTCCTATAGTAGGGGGAGTCTAGGACCAAAGAACACAGCCTCATAATAGAGGGATATCCACTTAGAACAGTGGAGAAGGAATTTTTTTTTAGCCAGAGGATAGTGAATCTGTGGAATTTTTTGCTATGAAGACAAGATCACTGGGTGTATTTAAGGCGGAGGTTGATTGGTTCTTGATTAGTCAGGGTGTACAAGGATATGGGAAGAAAGCAGGAGGATGGGTTTGAGAGAAAAATGAGTCAGCCATGATGAGTAGACTCGATGGGCCAAATGGTTTAATTCTGCTCCTATGCCTTATGGTCATATAGTCTAAATGAATTATTATCCATGCAGAACTCAAACTGCACAAACTTCCTTACAGTAGACTCACACAAATCTTTGAATATTAATCAAAAGCCCTTGAGCTGGGTTATCATCATAACTAATTTAACATTGCATTGTATTTCTACCAGTTACGGTGCTTCTTAGCTACACTGTCAGTCAGGAGAATCTGGGACAAATTTCTGTGCAACCAACATTAACTGTAGCATTATGGAGGTGAATGTCTACATCTTCCTTCTGTTTACGTCCAAAGTGGGCACTCATAATTGCAAATACTGGAATTATTGAAACATCGAGAACTGTCTAAAAGGGAAAAGCAAAATGGAGATCTATTGTAACATACTCAAAATGCTGGAGGAACTCATTAGGTCAAGCAGCATTTATGAATAGTTGTGTTTGGGATTCAGTGTGTTGACATTGTGCATTTGGTTCCTTTGGCTCCCCTGGGCAATCACAAACACAGATGCTTAATTCCAAAATCTTTGTAACTCCACTGGTAATGTCAAAATATATCAGATGCTGAGAGATACAGTCAATCAAACTCCTTATCAATATGTTTCTTTTCTTTTTGTTGAAAACTAACCCAGGGTTATAAATTCCCCATCACTGTTAGATAACAATCCTCTTAAGCTTAATTATGGCTCAGAATACAAGACCTAACAGCTTCCTCTAATAATGTATCATGAGGTGAGGTCAGGCTGACTGCTCTAAATATCATGGTACCGTTCAACTAAATGTAGCATAAGAGAGAATCCGTGGAAAACCAAGCAGCTGGAGTCATACCTTGTATAAAAGAAGATGGTTGTGGCTTTGATGATCACTTAGCTCAGCTCAAGTGCATACCTGCAAAAGTTCCTCTGGACACCAAGGCCCAACCATCTTCAAATGCTTCATCAATAAACTTCCTTCGACTATAATGTCTAAACTCACAATGCCCAATTCCATTCACAAGTCACCAACAAGACTGGAAACACTCTGGCATGGACTGATAATTACTGCACGGAAGTGTCAGGCAATGGCCATCTTCAATGAGAGGATCTAACCTGACCTTCCATTACATTACTATCACTATGTTTCTCACTATTAATAACCTGAGGTTTACTATAGACCAGAAACTTACTGAACCACCAGAATAAATACTGCAGTTAACAACAGCAGCTCAGTTGTAGAGGAGGGTACCTCCACAAAAATCCCCAACCAGTCCAATCAGTTATCCCCAACCAAAAGCCCTGGATAAACCATGAGATCTGCAACCTGTTGAGGGCCAGTTGCAAGAGGTCTAGCTATGATTTCCAGAAAGCCATCTCATGGGCAAAGTGGCAAGTGAATCAATGAAGGATGCTTAAGAGCTGTGGCAGGGTTTGAATGCTATCATATCTTATTAAATAAAATCAGGCAACATAGGTGACAACAGAGCTTCACCTCAAGATAAGCTCAATGACTTCTATGCTCGATTTGACTGTCAAAATGGGGAACCTCCACATCACCTGATGATCCTGTGATTTCTGTTTCTAAGGCCGACAGGTAAGCATCCTTCAGGAAGGTGAACCCATGGAAAGCATCCGGCCCAGAGGGGGTACCTGACCAAGTTCTAAAGATCCGTGCTGAACAACTGGCCGGAGTGTTCACTAAGATCGTTAACCTCTCACTTCAGCAGTCTGTGGTGCTCACCTGCTTCAAACATTCTTCGCTTATACCAGTGCCTAAGAGCGTGGTAATCTGCCTCAATGACTATCATCCAGTTATACATACATCCACTGTGATGAAGTGGTTTGAGAGGTTGACGATGAAACACATCAACTCCTGCCTGAGAAGCGACATGGATCCATTCCAATTTGCCAACCAGAACAAAAGGCCCATAGCAGCTGCCATTTCATTGGCTCTTCACTCAACCATGGAACATCAGGACAGCAAAGGTGCATACATCAGAATGTACCTTATCGACTACAGATCAGCATTCAATACCAACCTCCCCTCAAAAATAATCCCCAAGCTTCAAAACCTTGGCCTCAATATCTCCTTGTGCAACTGGATCCTGGATTTCCTCAGTTGCTGACCCCAGTCAGTTCGGATTGGCAGCATCTCCTCCATAATCTCCATCAGCACATATGCACCACAAGGCTATATATATGCTTAGCCCCTACTCTATTACTGTACACATATGAATGAGTGGCTAAGCACAGCTCCATTAGCCGTGCTGATGATACCACTGTCGTCGTGGTGATGTATCAACATGTCGGAGGGACACTGAAAATCTGGCTGAGAGGTACCACAACAACAACCTCTTGCTCAATGGCAGCAAGACCAAAAAGTTGATTATTGACCTTAGGAGGAGGAAACCAGAGATCCATGAGCCAGTCCCCATCAGGGGATCAGAGATTGAGAGGGTCAACAACATTAAATTCCTTGGTGTTATCATTTCAGAGGATCTGTGCAGGGCCCAGCACTTTAGTGTAATTACGGAGAAAGTACAGCAATGCCTTTACTTCTTTTGGAGCTTGCAGAAGATTCGGCATGGCATCTAAAACTCTGACAAACTATTACAAATGTGTGGTGGAGAGTAAATTGACTGGCTGCACCAGAGCCTAGTGTGGAAATGTCAAAGCCCTTGAATGGAAAATCCTACAAAAAGTAGAATATACAGCCCAGTCCATCACTGGTGAAGCCCTCCCCACCACTGAGCACATCTACACGGTGCATTTTTGCAGGAAAGCAGCATCCATCATCAGGGACCCCCACCACCCAGGCCATGCTCTCTTCTTGCTGCTGCCATCAGGAAGGAAGTAAAGTTGCCTGAGGACTCACACTACCAGGTTCAGGAACGGTAATAATCATTACCCAGTAACCATTATTCTCTTGAACTTCACTCAGCTTCACTTGACCCTTCACTGAAATGTTCCCACAATCTATGGACTCGCTTTCAAAGATTCTTCATCTCATGTTCTCAATATTAGTTGCTTGCTTGCTTGTTTATTTATTTATTTATTATTCTTTCTTTTTGTATTTGCACAGATGATTATTTTTTGCACAGTGGTTGTATGCACAGTTGGTGTGGGCTTTCATTGATTCTATAACAGTTATTGAATTTATGTCTACAAGAAAATGAACCTCAGGATTGTGTAAGGTGGAGGGATTTCATATCCATCAGAATGTCCTAATTAACAGGACTAAATTGTGCTAAATGAGAATAAATTCTATAGGGATATGTACCCCACAGAGGACTATGATTAAATGGACTGTGCTGCCAATTGTATATGGAATGTCCAGGTATTGTGCATTACAGATTTTATAATAGTCGCCTGTCTAGCCTAACTGGTTGCCTTCTCGTTTACAAAAGATGTCCAACAATGCAGAAAACTGCTTGCACCGTTTCAGCGGTACAGCCCTCAGACACACTGAACACTCTACTGTACACTATGCATTCTGTTTAACTGGAGGACCAATTCTGGACGTGAGCGGACCAGAAAAGAAAGATCCTCTGTAATAACAATGTTAATTTTTTAATTAGCCCTAAATAATGGAAATGAAACTACCCAATTTATCTACTCACCCCACATTAGACAAATCCCATTAGTCTTTTTAATAAGCATTGGAAATCAATTAGTACCCGAGTCAAGTGTCCACCATAAATGACCAGCCCCATTAAAATATATTAACTGCATATAATTTTATCTATTTGTCAACAATTTATATACTGAGAATAATTTTAAAAGCAACTCACAAGAGCTCTTAACTAAGCAATAATGTGTTGGTTAATTAATGCATGATATACCATATAATGCTGACATTGAGTCAAATTTCTTCACTGCTGAATAAATTAAAATAATTTTCTTTCAGCGATAAATCAAACAATATTTATATAATGAGAAAATAATTCAGGAACCTACAGAGGCTTCTGAAATAAAACTAATAATATTAATATTCCAGCAATATTTATTTAGTCTGACATGGTCCTGGTAATTAGAAATTGGCTTATTACTGTCCCATGTCCCAAGATACAGTGAAAGCTTTGATTTGCATGCCAAAGGTTGCAAGTTAATACAAAAGGAAAACACAACCAAATGCAGAATAGAGGGTTAGGTACAGAGAACATGCAGTGCAAGGGTATGTTGAGAGATCAAAGTTTGCCTACATCTTGATCATATACGAGATCCACTCCGGAGTCATTTAACAATCAGATAGAAGCTGTCCTTAAGGCTGCTGGTACAAGTCTCAAGCTTCTATCTTCTGCTCATTGGAGGAGGAAGAAAAGACCCCTTTCAGCACGTAAGTGCCATTTCAAAAATGGCATGACAGCTTTCTAATAAGTTCAGATTGAACATGTCATCTAAAACTTTGTCAAACTTCTATAGACGCACAATGGAGAATATCCTGACTGATTGTATCATGGCCTGATATGGAAAGACGAATAACCCAAGAATGGAAAAGCCTACAAAAAGTGGCTGTACAATACAGCCCATTCCATCATGGGTAAAGCAATGCCCACCATTGAGCACATCTCCAAGAAAAACTACCACAAGAAATCTCCATCCATCAAGGATCCCCACCATACAGGCCATGCTCTCTTTTTGCTGCTGCCATCGGGAAGGAGGTACAAGAGTTTCAGATCCCACATCGCCAGGTTCAGGAACAGTTATTACCCTTACATCTTCAAGCTCCTGAACCAGCAGGATAACTTCACTCACCTAACATTGAACTGGTCACTAAACACAACCTATGGACTCACTATCAAGGGCTCGGTATTATTTACTTACTTAATGTTTTTTTGTATTTGCACAGTTTTTCTTCTTTTACATATTGTTTGCTAGCCAGTCTTTTGTGTGTAGTTTTCTCATTGATTCTATTGTATTTCTTTGTTCTAATGTGAAAGCCTGCAAGAAAATGAAATCGCAGGGTTTTATACAATGATATATACTGTATAAACTTGATTATAAACTTACTTTGTGTTTTTGAATTTTGAGAATGACCAGAGTGAGAGGGATTCTTGATTGTGTTGGCAGTTTTCCCAAGGCAGCAGGAAGCATAGACAGAGTGGGGATTAATGCTGAACACAGTAAGTCATGTCTAAACTTGTAATGTAGTCTTTTGGGTTGCTTTTTATAGCTTGCAATAATATATTTAACCCCAGACAATAACGCCCAATGAGAAATTGATATGTATTCAATCGTAAACAGAAGTACACTGCACCAGAATAGAGAAATGAGAAGCATTTCTGTTTCTTTCCAGAATGCTTTTTTTAAAATACCAAAATCTTATAATGATTGAATTGAAATGCCCTTGAAAGCAGCAAGACACACAACAATGTGGGAGCATAACAGCACTGTTCTATCTGATGATTTTTATGATTGCCAGGGTCAGCCAACAATATTCAGGCTGCAAATTGGCTCATTGCCTCAACAGTGGGACCAACGTGACTGCCCAGCATTTATTAAAAGTGGACTGCTGTATTTAAAGCCAGTAATTAGTGGCAGAGTTCCTAATACTGAAATCAGTCTTCGTGTGATGGTAGGATTGAAAGCAAGCTCCAGTGTTTTCCAACCTCACATTTAGGAGTTTGAAGACTGGACAAGAGATGTTCCTTTCTGCTGAGATTTAGGAGGTCCTCAAGATACAGTATAGCTGCCATAGTCAACTCCAGAGATGGATACACATTTGCAAGAAGTTCAATTACCTCATGAGTGTGACACCTTCAAATGCCTGTATCCTCAACACACCAACCTCCTATTACCCCCTAACTAATAGGCCAAATCTGTCAGAACATCTTCATTCCCTCACACAGAGTGCTGCTGTAAGCCACATATTCACATCAGCTTACAAATGTCACCATCGGCCAACCCTGCGCACATCCTACACACACTAGTAACCTGACCAACATGGCAGTCAATAACATTCACATTACAAACATGCTACATTATTCATCATAGTGGAACCAGTTCAGCACTCATTCTGTGTCTGAATTTTGCAGTCTATCTGTAATAATAAATATCAAATCAAAGATTTATTTCATTTTCCTACAATTAAAATAATTCAGATTCAGATTTCAGATTTCAGATTCAGTTTATTGTCATTTAGAAACCATAAATGCAATGTAGTTAAAAAATGAGACAACGTTCCCCCAGAATGATATCACAAAAGCATATGACAAAACAGACTACACTAGAAAATCCACATAACGTTTGGCAATCCCCAATCCAGAGTCCGGAGAGGCTGCTGCGTATTAATATCGCGCTACCATCTAGTGCGTTCCCCGGAAAGGAGCTCCATATCCACCAGACAAAAACAAGACCAAAAACTAAAGCTACAAGACCTGCACAAAACCACATAATTACAACATATAGTTACAACAGTGCAAACAATAGCATAATTGATTAAAAAAAACAGACTATGGGCACAGTAAAAATAGTCCAAGATGTTAAAGGACTGTAAGTTCAAAAGGAATCACCACAGTTTCCACAAGTCCCCAGGGTCCTGACAGACTCGCCATCCCACGCCAGCGGCAGAAGGGAATACCCCCGCTATGGACTTCCAAGGCGCTGCCTGACTCAGCCTTGCAGACGCAGCAAACAATGGAAGCTCTGTCGAAACCAGCCTTGCAGACACAGCACACACCGAAATTGATTACTAATTTGAACTATATTGTACTTTATAAACCAGGTCAAAACTAATGTTAGATTATCAAAAATTTGAAACTCAATACACTTCATGTATGAACTCTATCTCTACATTATCTCTAACTGGCATTCTTAATTAATAAAAACACACAAATAACATTTTCAAAAGTAGTCGCCTGAATGGTGAAAACAGAAAAAAATACATTTAGAGTATACAGCATGTCAGGCAGTATTAGCAGAAAGATAAAGTGTGGATGATTTAGGTTGTTGACCTTCTGCAAAAACACAATTAAATATTGAATTAACATACTCTTCTTGTGGTTTTAGCTTGCTGAATTGTGGGATCAATCCCTCACTTATCAACCACCCACAGAAATCCATCTCCATCTAGCTCTGCTGTAGGCGACTTATCACAATATTGACTTGCTTTTGTCTTAGTAACTGCCAGGTCAAACATCTAATGGTATTTTGCAAGCTAATTTGGAGCAAACACTTGGAAAGTCATGTCGTTAACTCGGGTCAAAACATGTCATTGAATCATGCTCCTTACACCAGTGGAATTCAGAAGGTTTATTTCATTTCATTCACTCAGCACCATTTATGTTGATCTTTTATTTTAAGGCCCTATTGAATATTTTATGAGATGGTCTCTGAAAGCACACATTAGTCATTGTGTTTCAACTGCAATGGTCCAAAATGAATCAGTACAATGCATACATCTGCCTGATATTTCCACAGATTTGCTCATGTACTCCTTATGAAGTACATGAAATCCTGCTTTCTCAATTATTTTCCATACTCATTGCTTGTTGCAATGACTTCAGAGTGCATTAAGAATGAGCAAATATACAATGTATCCAATGAAGTGGAGGTTTATTCAGAAGCGAGCATTGTATGCCGAGTTTCTGAGCTGCTGCTGCAAACACTACATCTGTGTTACGTTGCCTAAGAAGCAGGCACATTGCTTGACTCTGCTATCCAACAGGTTCACAACATAAGTACACAAGCATGCACAGGTAGAGAATAAAGAGCACGATCCAAGTTCAATTTCAAGTTGAAGTGTATTGTCATTGTATTGTACAACCAAATGAAACAATGTTCTTCTGGACCACAGTGCACTCACAATACACATATCACACAGCACGTAAAACAAAATAATACCACAAATAAGTCAGCAAAATATAATTCAAAATGTACATGAAATGCACAGCACAGGTAAACAATAAACAGTTGAGTAAAAGCACGCTGTCCAGTGACGAGACCTTGTCGTAGGCAGGGTATTCATTAGTCTCACAGCCTAGGGAAAGAAGCTGAAACCCAGTCTGGCAATCTTCATCCTGATTCGCCTGTACCTCCTTCCTGACCATAGTGGGTCATGGAGATTGAGGGTTAGGTGGTAGGGATCCTCAACAATGCTTCAAACACTTTGTATGGAACACCATACCATATTTCAAGATGCATTATAGTTTTCAAATTTATGGTGTATTGCTAATCGCTTACCATATATAGGCAAACACAAGAAAGAAAAACTTTATTTTTATAATTCACTCTTCCTGCTGGAGGTCTTCCCACATGTCTTCAAATATGGCATGAGTTGTTTTTTAGAGCCTCAAATTCAGAAGCTTTATTTCAAAAGTTTCTGGCTTGCACATGCATTTCATTGTGAGAATTACCCCTAAGTCTTTCCATTCTGGACTGGTTTAGATGTTTCGGTGCTGAATTCCCTTTGGACTGTTACATAAACAGTGCAGGCAATGAACCAACACAAGCAGCATTAAAGAGACACTTGAAAACCAATGAATCAGCTCCTGGATTCATTGGCTACTAATGAACCACATCAATAGCCCACACATTTCTCAGTATGGAGCTATGGATTCAGCTGGTTTCTGTATTTGATGGATATTTCTAATGTCCTGCCTTCTAATTTGTCCTTTTTTGGACTCATATTTTCTTACAGTAAAGGAGGATGCTATTTGGTTCATTGAAACTATGCTGCTTGTAAGACCTACTGCACTCTACTAAGCAAGATAGTTGCCCATGGTAGTACAGGAAAGGTATTACAACAGATAGATTGACTGACTGACTGGCAGAAGGCCAATAATGAGAATAATGGGATCATTTTCTGGTTGGCTACCAGTGACTAGTTAAGTTCTGCAGAGGTCAATATTGGGTCCGCTGCTTTTACATTATATGTCAATGATCTAAGTGACAGAATTGGTGGTTTTGTTGCCATATTTGTGGATGATATCAAGACAGGTGGAGGGGCAGGTAGTTTTGAGAAAAGCGGGAGTGTGCAGAAGGATCTGGACAGGTTGGAAGAGAGCCCGAAAAGGTGGCAGATGGAATACAATGTAGGGAAGTGTATTTTCATGCATTTTGGTAGAAGGAAAAAAGCCAGGGACTACTTTCTTAATAGGGAGAGAATTCAGAAACCAGAGGTGCAAAGGGACTTTGGAGTCCTAGTGCAGGATTCTTCAAAGGTTGAGTCAGTAGTGAGCAAGACAAGTGCAGTATTCAATGTTCAGTGTTCAAAGTTAATTTATTACTAAAGTACATATATGTCACCATATACCATCCTGAGATTCGTTCGCTTGCAGGCATACACAGTAAATCCAAAAAACACAACAGAATCAATGAAAGACCACACCCAACAGGATGGACAAGCAACCAGTGTGCAAAAGACAACGAACTGCAAATACAAACGGAAAAAAAGCAATAAATATCAAGAACATGAGATGAAGAGTTCTTGAAAGTAAGTTCATAGGTTGTGGGAACAGTTCAGTGATGGGGTGAGTGATGCTGAGTGAAGTTATTCCTTCTGTTTCAGGGACAGTAACTGTTCCTGAACATGGTGGTGTGGCTCCTGAGGCTCCTTTACCTCCTTCCTGGTGACAGCAGTGAGAAGAGAGCATGGCCTAGACTGCAGGGGTCCTTGATGATGGATGCTGCTTTCCTGTGACAGTGCTCTGTACAGATGTGCTTGATGGAGGGTAGGGCTTTACCCATGATGGATTGAGCTTTATCCACTAAATTTTGTAGGATTTTCCATTCAAGGGCATTGGTGTTTCCATACCACACCATTATTCAACCAGTCAATATACTCTCCATCACGCATAAGTCAGTAAAATGTAATTCAAAATGCATGTGAAATGCACAGGACAGGTAAACAGTAAACGGTTAAGTAAAGGCTTGTGGTCAAATGATGAGACCTTAGTGGTGGCAGGGTTTTCATTAGTCTCATAGCCTAGGGGAAAAAGTTGTTGTGGCACCACTCAACAAGATTTTCAATCTCCCTCCTATATAACTGATCCATCACCAACTTTGATTTGGCCAACAGTGGTGTTACCAGAAAACCTAAGTATAACACTGGAGCTGTGCTTAGCCTCACAGTCATAAGTATAATGCGAGTAGAGCAGGGAGATAAACAAACAGCTTGTGGTGCACCTGTTTTGATGGAGATTGTGGAGGAGATATTTTTGCCAATCCAAAATGACTGAGGTCTATAAGTAAGGGTATCTTTGATCCAATTGCACAAAGAGGTATTAAAGCCAAAGTCCTGAAGCTTATTGATTAGTTCTGAGGGATGATAGTATTGAATGCCAAGATGTAGTCAATAAAGAGCATCTTGTTGCATGCATCTTTCCTGTCCAGATGTTCCAGGGTGGATTGGTGAACTAATGGAATGACATGTGGATCTGTAGGCAAATTGGAGCAGATCCAAGTCCTTTCTCTGGCGGTAGTTGATATGTTTCACCACCAACATTTCAAAACACATCATCACAGTGGACATAAGTGCTACTGGATAATAGTCATTGAGGCAGGTTACCATGTTCTTCTGAGGTACTAGTATAACTGAGCATTGCCTAAAGCAAGTGGGTACCTCAGACTGCCCAAGTGAAAGTTTAAAGATAGCAGTGAATACTCCAGCCAGTTGAAAAGTACAGGTCTTTAATACTTGGCCAAGTACCTCATCTGGGCTGGATGTTTTCCATCAGTTCATTTTCCTGAAGGATGTTCTCACGTTGGAGACTGATATCATTGCATCATCGGGGGCTATAGGAGTTCGTGAAGGTTCCTCCATCTGTTGGCAGTCAAAGCGAGCAGAGAAGGCATTGAGCTCATCTGGGAGTGAAGCATTGTTGTTACCTATGTAGCTTGGTTTCATTTTGTAGGAGGTAATTGCAAATTCACGCCCTGACACAGCTGTCAGGCGTCCTTCAGTGATTCAAGTTTGGTCCGGAGTTGGCACTTTGCACATGTGATGGATTTCCAGAAATCCAGCTTGTGTCCTGGACCTCTCGTGTCTTTCTTGGTTGCCAGATCTGAGTGCCACATATCCAATCCTCAGCAGATTGCAGAACCAGGCTTTTGCTTCTCAAAGACTCTGAATGATTTTTTGGAGTCACACTCGTCTATGACTGTTTTTATAAAGTCTGTGACAACTGTGGTGTATTCATTCAGATCCTCTGATGAGTCCTGGGGGCTGACAATGTAATCCTGTAGATGTTCCTCTGCCTCCTGTGACCATCTCTCTGTTGTCCTTATCTCTACAGCCTTGTTCTTTAGCCTCTGCCTGAATGCAGGTAGGAGAAGGACAGCCAACTGATCAGATTTCACAAAATGTGGTCTAGGTATGGACAGTAGGCATTCCTAATCATAGTTCATCAGTGGTTGAGTGAGCTGGGATCCCTGGTGCTGCAGGTTATATGCTGATAATAACTGGACAAAGATTTCTTCAAAGAAACCTGTTGGAAGTCCCTGATTAACATGTGAAATGTATCAGGGATAATGGTTTCTTATTTGGTGACAGCAACATTCAATATCTCGAGTGCCTATTAACATCAGTTTTGGGTGATATGTAAACTGTAATCAGGATCATGGAGGAGAACTCTCTTAGTAAGTAGAACAACAGGCACTTAACTGTTAGATGTTACAGGTTGGGGGAACAAGAGTGTGACAAGACTACTACATCCGAGCACCACAAGTTAACACTGACTCCCACCTTTTGCCTTCTCCAAATCAGCAGTCTGGTCCATCCTGTCTATCACGAAGCCTTCAGGTCTCACCGGCATATCTGGGGTGTTCAGAGTGAGCTACGTCTCCCTGAAACGCAAAATGCAGCTATTCTTCATCTTCCTCTGAAAGAGCAACCTGGCCCTTAGGTCCTCCAATGACAGTACATTTGCTAAAAAAAATGCTGGGTAGAGGGACTTCCATTAATCTGTTTCAGCCTGGCTTGGACTCCTCCCTTCCTCCTTCTCATGCAGCCGTGGCAATGAGCCTTCATCCACTTAAAGGTGCTGTACTTGTCTGCTTGAGAATTAAGTCCGCTAAATCCTTCAGAAGATCGTGAAGTCACTAGTACATTAACGTGGTTCAAAGGTACCTTTCTTAAAGGGAAGTTACAGGTTTCAGATTGCAGTGAGAGAATTCAGAAGAGGGATTTTTTAAGTTTTGTAAGCAATTGCTATGATTCACCAATGCTATCTTGGAAACTTCATTCATTCATTCATTTTGAGAAGATTAGACTATCAAAGCAATAATGAGATGTTCAAGGAATTATAAAGTGCTTATCAGACTGCATTTGGAATATGATGAGCAGCTTTGGGTCCCTTATTCAAGACAAAATGTGCCGGCATTGGAGAGGGTCCAGAGGAGGGTTTAAAGATAATCCCAGGAGAGGAAATAAATCACGTAAAGTAAGCGTTTGATGGTTCTGGGCCTGTAGCCAATGGAATTTAGAAGGATGACGAGAAATCCCATTGAAACCGAACATCTAAGACCTGGATGGAGATGTGGAGGATGTTTCCAATAACTGAAGAGTGGAGGGCACAGCCTTAGAGGAGGATTTTTTTGGTAAAAGGTGGTGAATCTATGGAATTCATTCCTACAAACGGCCATGAAAGCCAATACATTGGGTATACTTGAAGCCAAGTTTGACAGGTACTTGATTAGTAAAAATGTCAAAGGTTAAGGAGAAAAGGCAGGAGAATGAGGTTGAGGAGGGAAAGCAAATCAGCTGTGATTGAATGGTGGAGCAGACTTGATGAGCCAAATGGCCTAATTCTGCTTTTATGTCTTAGCAAACACAGAACAAAGCAGATGAACAGGCCCATCCGAACACAATATAGTGCCACCAATTAAATTAGTAATGAAATGACTAACTAAACTTACCTCTCTCCTGCCTACATAATGACAATATCATTCCATTTTCCTCACATTCATGTGCCAATCTATACATCTCTTACAAATCCCCAAAGTTTCTGCCTCTACCAACCCAGGCAGCTCATTCCAGGCACTCACCACGCTGTGTAAGCAAAAACTTGCCCCTCACAACTCCTTATCTTAAACACATGCCTTGTGGTATTAGAAAATCAACCACTGGTTTGTCCATGCTAGAATCCTTCCTGTAATACCATGGGCTCATGGCTTATTAAGCAGCCTCATGTGTGGCACCTTGTTAAGGGCCTTCTGAAAATCCAAGTATACAAAACAAACTAATTCTGCTTCGTCTATCCTGATTGTGATTGTTGCTTCTTCAAAAAATTCCAATCGATTTGTGAGGCAAGGTTTTCCCTTGAGGAAACCATTCTGACTACAGTTGATTTTATCACGTGCCTCCAAGTACTCCAAGACCTCATCCTTAATAATCAACTCCAACATCTTCCCAACCATTAAGGTCAGACGAACTGCTCTACCATTTCCTTTCTTCTGCCACTCTCCATTCTTGAACAGTAGAGTGACATTTGCAATTTTCCAGTCTTCCAGAACCATTCCAGAATCTAGTGATTCTTGAAAGATCATTACCAGTGCCTCCACAATCTCTTCAGCCACCACTTTCAGAACTCTGGGATATACACCATCTGGTCCAGATGACTATCTACCTTCAGACCTTTCAGTTTCCCAAGATCCCAAGGGAAGGAAGTTGTAGAATGCCTATGAGATGGCTTAGCAGAGCAGCTTGTACGTGTACCCACTTGGGGAGAGGCAATTCTGGTTCAGGTGTTGGGTAATCAACCGGATTTGATTAGGAAGCTTAAGGTAAAGTATCTTCGGGAGGCAGTCAGCATAATATGATAGAATTCACCCTGCAGTTCGAAAGGGAGAAGGTAAAGTCAAATACATCAGTATTAAAGTGGAATAAAGAGAATTACAGAGACATGAAAGAGGAGTTAGCCGAAGTTTGTTGGAAGTGATGACGGTAGAGCAGCAATGGCTGGAGTTTCTAGGGCAAACGGGAAGGCATAAGATAGACACATCCCAATAACAAAGAAGTACTCTAAAGGGAGGATTAGACAACTGTGGCTGACCAGGAAAGTCAAAGATAGAGTCCAGAGGAGGTTAAAGAAAATGATTCCAGGAATGAAAGGGTTAACATATGAGATGCTTTTGATGGCTCTTGGCCTCTAATTGCTAGAGTTTAGAAGAATGAGGGGGATCTCATTGAAACCTATCAAACATTGAAAGGCCGAAACAGTGTGGATGGGGAGATGCTGTTTCCCATAATGAGTGAGTGTAAGACCAGCTTCAGAACAGAGGGACGTCCATTTAGAACAGAGATGAGAAGGAATTTCTTTAGCCTGAGTGTGATGAATCTGTGGAATTTAATGCCACAGATGACCATAGAGGCCAGTTAATTGAATGGATTTAAAGCAGAATTTGATAGGTTCTTGGTTAGTCAGGGTGTCGAAGGTTACGGGGAGAAGGCAGGAGAATGGGGTTGAGAGGAATAATAAATGATGGAATGGCAGAGTAGACTTGATGGACACAGTGGCCTTAGTCTGCTCCTGAAGTCCGTTTTATGTCTAATACTCTTCTGCAATCTACTGATCCTTATCTACAGCCATCTTAAAACTTAAGGAGTTATGATTACTGTCCCATAGCTGCCCCTCCACTGAAAGGGTGGTAACTTGGCCAGACTCATTGCCCAAGGTCAGGTCCAGTACAATCTCTCCTCTTGTTGGACTATCTACATCTTGAGTTATGAAACCCTCTTGGATGCACCTAACAATTTCTGCCCCACCTCACCCTCTTGCACTCAAAAGGTCCCAGTTTATATTAGGGAAGTTGCTGCCTATGTCAACAACTCTATTGATTTTACAACTTTCTTTAATCTGCCTGTGTATCTGTTCCACAATGCCCGTGTGCATATTGGGGGATCTGTAGTACAATCCCACCCGAGTGATTACACCCTACCCAAAAACTGTGTGGAGAGCCCTGCGATATGTCCCTACTCAGTGCAGCTGTAATATTGTCTCTGATTAGTAGGGCAACTCCCCCACAATCTGTCTTTTCTGAAACATAGAAACTCCAGGACATTAGCACTTCTCTCTCTCTCTCTCTCCCTCCCAAGTCTTTGCAATAGCCACAACACCATAGTTCCATGTACTGATCCGTACTCCAAGTTCATCACCTTTACCCATTAACATACACAAACTTCAAACTATCCATCCCATCAAATCTATTACTGCTGCCTGGTTTTACTGACCTGTTTCTATTTCTATTTTAGTAAGCTGCCTGGCCAGGATATCGTTGCAAATCATCCCTCTTGAACAAATGACCCCTATCCTGGAAAAGGGTCCAATTGTCCAAGGACCTGAAACCTTGTCCCCTGCGCCAGTTCCTCAGTCACTCATTCATTTCTACTATCATTCTTTTCCTGCCCTATCTAGCTTGTGGCACTGGAAGTACTCCAGAAATCATCTTGGAGGTCTTGCTCTTTAGCCTCTTTTCTACTCCCTATACTTACTGTGCAGGACCTCTTCCTTTCTACTAAATGTCATTGGTGCCAACTTGCACCATGACCCCTGACTGCTCACCCTCTCTCGAGAATATTCTGAAGCTGGTCTGAGACATCCTAGACCCCAGCACCTGGGAGGCAACACACTATCCTCTCTTCTTCATCACTTCCACAGAATCTCCTGTCCATTCCCTTAACTTTTGAGTCTCCTATCACAATCCTATGCACTCATTTTGTGGTAACTTACTCCCTCTCATGTGCCCATTGACTTCACAGTGATTTTCCTAATGCCAGCCTATTCTTTGATCAATTTTCAGTAGGTAGTTAACTCACCTACCAGCATGTCTTTGGGATTTAGGAAGAACCCAGGAGAACTTGAGGGTAAGTCAAGAGCTCTCAGAAAAAGCACGCAAACTCCAACAAGAGAGCAGAATAAAATTCAGATGATTGGGGTTCTGAGGCGGCAGTACTAACTATTGTGCCATCCTGTTAACTTTATTTAAAGAGTGAGTCAGATTCAAGTTTGAAATTTATTTATCATGTGTACATTGAAACATACAGTGAAGTGCCTCATTTGCATTAACAACTAACACATCTGTGGGTGTACTGGGAGCAGGCTGCCAGTGTGACCACACATTCCAGGGCCAACATAACATACCCAATGTTCTGAACAATGCTCAGAAAAACAATGCAAAGCGCCACAAGCAACAAAACAAGCCCCATTCTCCCTCCCACCCATGCACGTAAACAGTCTGCCAAGCCCAGCCGAGGCCATTTTCAGCAGAATCAGTCTTCCAGACATTGGGTCTTTGACTTACCGAGTGGACTCACAGAGATCCCCAGCCAACAGGCCTCAATTTTTAAACTTCCCATTCAACCCTCACTACTGACCCCAGGACCCTCTGTTGACTGAACACAAGGCCTCGAACTCCAGTCTCATCGTTTTGTGAACCCAGGGCATCATCAGAACATGTGGCCCTTGCCCACACAGAATTTGTTACAAACTAAATTTGATCCCAAATTTTTGGATGATACCAGAAACATTAGCACATAAATCAAAATACATTACAAACAGAGGAAGAGCTCCTGGAACCAAAGCAATAGGAAGATGTATCTTCTTGCATCACATTCTTTCTCCTTCACATATGAAATGGTCTGTGCATCCCAGTCAAAATAACAGCAAGGCTAATGCTTTTTCAGGCAAGGCAGATGCAAGGAAGTGAAATGCAGGGATTCAAATTTCACCTTCTGAGATGCACTGCTCCAAAACTGCCATTATCTCATTGTTATCTCATTGCCTAGCTCACCACTGGATTGAGCTGAACAATATTAATTTGCTGTATCTGCACAGCAAGTCAAGCCTTGTCCATTTCAGTTCAAGGATCCTTTCAATTATGGGATAATCCTTCATATTTGACAAGCTGTGATTTTATCTGGAAATGTCAATTTCACTCCACACTCAGAGATCAATGCAGAAACAGTTCCACATTGAATAATTAGAGTGGAATAATAAATTGACCATCAGACTCTTAAAATAGAGCCAATAGCTCAAGATGATCATCTTAGCATTTTAAAAAATATGTAATATTCAAATAAAAGTGATGATTTAAATGCAGTGTTATGATCCCAGCCCCCTCCTTTGTGAGAATCGCAAGAGCACCCGTTGAGGGGGGGGGGGGGGGGGTCAGTAGACCCAGGAAGTGAGAGAGAGAGAGAAACGTGCCAAATTGCACGTCCCACCTGGGATACAGAATAAGATGCCAGCGACTATTGTCTCATGGAGACCACGTGAAAAGCCCTCGGGCAAGGTGGGCTGGTTGAGAGAGAGATTGCATCATCCCAACCTGATTGACACCTGAGACCCCGTGAGGAAGTATAAAGGAGAGTCTCAGGGGGACAGCCCCTTAGACGCACCCAGAAGACACGAGAGAGTGATCCCACAGCAGCGGGAAGCCATTCTGAAGGAAGCCATGTGCGTTAGATTCCGGGATTGGAATTTGTGGCTGGAATCACAGAAAACCGCTTTTAACTAACATCGGGGAGAGGGAACCAACGCTCCCCCGATTTCACGGAAGATTCATCAAGACTCGGCAAGTTCTTTCTCTTCTCCCCCCCCCCCCAATCTCTCTCTCTCCGTCGCCCCACACAAAACCCAGCGATTTTCAAAGGGCTGAGGCCTGCAGACTTTCAGAGTGACTTTTATATTTCCAACAGACAATCTATTAACCCCTAAACACCAGCAGAGCACACTTCTTAATGATGATTATTACTATACCTGCACTTTAGATTGAATGTTGACGATGTGCACTATCTGAATGTATGTATTAACCCTACTTTTGTGTCCCTTTATAAATAAAAACGTTTGAAAATAGTGACACCAGACTTCAATAGACCTCTCTATCTTTGCTGGTAAGTTATCCAGTTACGGGATACGTAACAGCAGTAAGGTTGAAGGATTGAATGACAGTTATCCCAAGTGGGCATGAGTGAGGGTCTAGAGAAGGTTTAGGAGAATGATCCTGGGAATGAAAAGGGTTGACATATGAAGAGCATTTGAGGGCTCTGGGATTATAATCACTGGAGTTTAGAAAAATGTTGGATGAGGAATCTCATTGAAACATACCAAATATTGAAAGGCCAAGATAGAGTGGGCACGCAGAGGATGTTACCAATAGTGGAAGAGCCTAGGTCCAGAGGTCACAGCCTCAGAATAAAAGGGTGTCACTTTGGAAAAGAGATGAGGACTTCTTCAGACAGAGTGTGGTGAATCGATGGAATTCATTGCCACAGATGACTGGAGACCAAGTCATTCAGTATATTTAAAGTGGAGGTTGATAGGTACTTAATCAGAAAGGGCATCAATGGATATGGGGAGAAGTCAGGAGAATGGGGTTGAAAGGGAAAATAAATCAATTATGATTGAGTGATGGAGACATCTGATGGGTCAAATGGCCTAATTCTCCTATGTCTTATATTAAACTACATACATTTTACTTTATATTTTGGCAATTGGTTATACAAGACTTAAATCACAAACAAGAGAAAACATGCAGAAGCTGGAAATCTGAGCAACACACAAGATGTAATAGCATTGTCTTTGTAATTTGATATTCAAGATACAATTGTTTGTACTGTTCATTCAGGCCCAAGACTCCCTACTTCTTGCATCATGCCATCATCAACTTGTTCTTCCAGCAAAAAAGTAAAAGATTGAAATGTACAGATAACATTATACATGCTGCCAGTGTTAATTATGTTCAAAATTAAATAGAATTACTGCAGCAACATGACAAAATGAGGCAATATTCCGAACCACATTAAGATTTTGATTATGCTTCCAAACATCAATAACTACATTTGTTCATCTTCAGATCTTTAAATACTATTTCAAACAGGCACAAAACATTTTCCTTAATTGAAATCCATTACTGTCACAGTCTGCTATTCAAACCTGCATTCAGCAATACATATCTGACAGTCACGTACTTCAGTGACTCTTTTAATTGGGGTTACTGTATACTATGCAGATATGTAGTTTTGTGAATCCAGCTGGTTTGTTCAAAGCCATGGGTACTTTTCAATTCCCAACCTTAAAGACTAGAAATAACCAAAACAATATTGAAGACTCTAAGAATGAGCCCAGGAATGGTGAAAACAACTGAAATTAGAATTGGAGCCAGTAACACAATGTCTGGCCCAGAAATGCAAATGCTCATTTCCCTCCTGATGCACCATCAATAACTCACTCTGAGATGTAAGGCGAGTTATCGGCTTTTATTGACTGGAAGAAGGAACAAACAGTGATTGACCACCATACTACATCCTGAAGACTGAGAGGCCGGGCTCAGGCCTTGATCAACTTTATACAGGGGTC
The DNA here is from genome assembly GCF_030144855.1 of Hypanus sabinus. Classification (NCBI taxonomy): domain Eukaryota; kingdom Metazoa; phylum Chordata; class Chondrichthyes; order Myliobatiformes; family Dasyatidae; genus Hypanus; species Hypanus sabinus. The sequence continues at coordinate 142,115,410 of NC_082708.1, read as the reverse complement.
TGTGGGAGGAGCCACAGGAGCAGTCAGCAGGGGGCGTGTCCAGACAGGTATCTGTAGTTCACCACACCTCCATAAATATTACCTGACCTGTTGAGATCCCCCATCATTTTGTGTATTGCGCCAAATTTCAGTACCTGCAGTCTCTCTTGTGTCTCCAAACTTAGTGTGACATTTTTACTCAGTTTCTCTAAGAGAAGATAAAGAATTCCTGATCAACCGTTTTCTGATTATTTCCATCTCAATGATTTTTTAACTTGAGCTCTAAACACCCTAAACTCCTCGATTAATTATTGCAAAATAAAAGCTTTATCATATATTCCATGGGTTGGAGATGGGGTGCTAAACTAATATTGATTAAACATTTTCAAGCTCAAAAGTTGTTGATTACCACATTGACAAATGATTTCACAATTTGAAAAAAATATGATAAACACAAGAGATCCTGCAAATGCTGGAAATCAAGAGCAATACGCGAAAGGCTGGAGGAATTTAGCAGGTCACACAGCATTTATGGAGGGGAATAAACAGTGAGACTTAGAGCCAAGACTCTTCAACAGGTCAGGAAGAGAAGAGAGAAGAAGCCAGCATAAGTCGGTGAGGGAAGAGGAGGAGTAAAAGCAGGCAAATGATAGGTGAAGCCAGGTGAGAGGGAAGGTTAGTGAGTGAGTGAGTGGGTGTTGTTTATCATGGTTTCTAGTCATCAATTGCTAACCATCTAGGGTTAGTGTGTAGAGATGTATTTTAATGAACCCAGATACTTCATTCAAAGCCATGGGTACTTTTCAGTTCCCAACCTGAAAGAACAGAAACAGAATCACAGAATAGACTCATAGCACAGAGGCAGGCCCTTTGGCCCAGCTATTCCATTGCAAACTATTTATCTGCTTAATCCCATCAACCTGCACCCAGACCATAGCCCCTCCATACTCCTCTAATCTATGCGCCTATCCAAATTTCTCTTAACGTTGAAATCAAACTCGCATCTACCACTTTCACTGGTAGCTCATTCCACATTCTCACCACCTTCTGAGCGAAGTAATTCCCAGTCACGTTCCCTTTAAATACTTAACATTTCACCCTTAACACATGACCTCTTGTTCGAGCTTCATCCAAACTCAGTAAAAGAGACTGCTTGCATTTACCCTATCTATATCCCTCATTATTTTGTATACCTCTATTAAATTTCTCCTCATTCTTCTACACTCTAAGGAATAAAGTCCTAATCTATTCAACCTTTTCCTATAACTCAGGTCCTCAAGTCCTGGCAATAGCTTTGTAAATTATCTTTGCTCTCTTTTAATCTTATTGACATCGCTCCTGTAGTCAGGTGACTAGTACTCTAAATTAATCCTCAACAACTTTTTATACAACCAAATCCGATATTCAATACTTTGATTTATGATGGCCAACGTGCTAAAAGCTTTCTTTCAGACCGTATCTACCTGTGATGCCAGTTTTAAGGAATTATAGATCTGTATTCCTAGATTTCTCCATTCTACTGCACTCCTCAGTGCCCTGCAGCTCACTATGGAAGTCCTACCCTGGTTTGAACCCCAAAAGTGCAACTCCTCATACTTGTCTGCATTAAGTTCCATCTGCCATTTTTCAGCCCCATTTTTCTAGCTAGTCCAGAACCCACTGCAAGCTTTGATAGTCTTTCTCACTATCCACTACACCCCCAAAGTTGGTGTCATCTGCAAATTTGCTGATCCAATTTAGCACACTTTCATCTGGATTGTTGACATAGATGACAAACAATTCAAAGATTCAAAGTACATTTATTATCAAAGTATGTATACAGAATACAATGCTGAGATTTGTCCTCCCACAGGCAGCCACAAAACAAAGAAACTGCTCAAGAAAACATCAAACCCCCAATGCACAAAAAAAGAACAAATAGTTCAAACAGCAAGATCAACACATACAATATTAAACATCAAAACAAGCAGAGCAGCGGTATTTAGGTTAGTTCAGTTCAGTGCCACATTGCAGGCCACAGAGCCATTTTTTGCCAAAGCACCCCAGTCCGCATCAATCGTCCTGATCAAACCGCTCAGAAACAGCAAAAAAGAGAAACCAGAATCTAGGAACAAATGCAACGTGAACCTCAAAGTCCTCCAAAATGAGTCTATGTCCATAGTCCGCCGATCAATCCTTGCAATGTGGATCCCAAAACCCTGGCACCTTCCTCCGCCAGCAGCCAGCGAGAGGGAGAGGAGGAACAGTCAAATGCAGGAAGGTAGCACTGAGCACCCACCTATTCTCCACTCTCGCATTCATCGACTTCAATCTTGCTTGATACCTCAATCAGAGTGAAGCAATGGAGTCGATCACAGCCTCGCATCCAGTCTCCAGGCTGCACACTCTGCTCCAAATCTCACCGAACTCCCTCAGTGCCGTCAAAGTACCAGAAAGCTCATCAGCCCAAAAACGCACCAACAAAATAGAAATCGCAGGTTCTAATCACACACAGCTTAGTAGTAGAATCATATTTGAAAGAAAAAGTAGTTTTGTGAACTGTTTACAGGACGTCGCAGATGGTCGCGTTATTCACTGACGCCATCCTGAAGCACTGTTACAATGAAACAATGGACCCAGCACCGACCCTTGCAGCACTCCACTCGTCACAGACCTCCAGTCAGACAGGCAACCAGCTGCTACCACCCTCTGGCTTTTTCCACAAAGCCAATATCTAATCCAATTTACTTCCTCATCTTGAATGCCAAGCGACTGAAACTTCTTGACCAACTATCCACAATGGACTTTGTCAAAGAAAGTCCATGCAGGCAACATCCACTGCCTTGCCTTTATCAACTTTTCTGTTAACTTCCTCAAAAGTCTTTAAAAGATTGGTTAAGCTCAACTTACCATGCATAAAATTATGTTGTTCCCTTCTATCCAAATACTTACCTATCTGGTCCCTTAGACTACCTTCCAATAATTATCCACTACTGATGTCAGGCTCACCAGTCTATGATTTCTTGCCTTATTCTAAGAGCCTTTCTTAAACAAAGAAACAATATTAGCTATCCTCAAATTCTTCAGCACCTCAACTATGACTAAGGACATTTATATATCTCTGTTAGGTCTCCTGCAATTTCTGTACTAACCTGCCATAGGGTCCAAGGGATCACCTCAACAGTCCCTTGCCTTTTATTCTCACAGGAACATACAAACCCTGTACTCTCAATATTTCACTTTCTGAAGGCCTCCCACTTAATAATTACTGTACACCTTTACCAGAAAATAACCTGTACAATGTACAATTGCCAGATCCTTTCTGATACCATCAAAATTGGCTTTTTTCCAACTTAGAATCTCAATCTGAGGACCAGACCTATCCTTCTGCGTAATTATATTGAAACTAATGGCATTATGATCACAAGAAGCACAATGTTCCCCTATACACTCTTCTGTCACATGCCCTGTCTTGCTCCCTAATAAGAGATCCAGTATCAAACTCTCTCTGTCTGCAGCCTCTATGTATCGATTAATGAAACTTTCCTAAACACACTTGACAAACTCTATTCCATACAGCCATTTTACAGTATGGGAGAACCAATCAATATGTGGAAAGTTAAAATCACTTAATATCACAACCTATGTTTCTTGCAACAGTCTTCAATCTCTACAAATTTGCTCCTCAAGATCCTTTTTATGATTCAAAATTAATCTTCTTCCTCAGTTATTTAGCAATTTTGTCTCCACCACATCCTGGTTAAAGAATTCTAGAGTTTCATTGCCCACTGAGTAATGAACTTTGATCTGGATCCACCCAGCTAGGGAAAACATAAATCTCACATCCAGTCTGTCTAGTCCTAACAGAATTTTGTTCTTGTCAATGAGATCACTTCTTGTTCTTCTGTACCCTAGTAAGTAATTGCCTCCTTGACCCAATCTCACAAAATTGTCTTGCCATTCCAAAAATCATTGGGGTGAACATTCAAAACTGCACAAGGACTTGCATAACTGTAACATCTAGGGTGCTTTGTGTAATAATATTTCAATAATTCTCCACCTTTGTTTTAACTTTTCAATAAAATGTCTATTATAATGCATCCTTTCAGTTGTGTATTTTGTATTCCTGTCACACCAAATCTTGATGCTTTGCAACTATGGAAGCAGTGTTAAAATATAATGATTCATGCAATAGTGATGATCGCACAGTAAGATCTTATATATAGTATGTGTTTATGGCTAGTTAACCCATTTGCTTTTGGAAATATTGTTAAGAGATTAGTAACTCTTGTATGTCTATGGGATCTTGTATATTTCCTTGTGAGAACAGACTAGGTCTCAAGTATAAATAAAAGCATCTCTCACAAAAATTACTTAAACTAGCTAGTATCCATAAAATATAACTCAGAGCTTTTTATTTGAATTTCATTGTAGGGGTAAATGGTTACTGCCATTTTGCTGATGTCTGCCTGTGCCAATAATGATGTTTGTTGGGAGAACTATTTTATATTGACTGAAATCTTCCAGTCAAGATGGCAACGTTCCTTCTGTCAACATCTTTTGGATAGATCACAGAACCACATACTTCACCTCTTTTATGTCTTTTACATTAGTTGTTCATCTTTAATGTGATTCTGGAACTGCTGGAGCCTGTGATTTGCAGCTTGGAGATCATTTGGGTGTTTCAGCACTCTGCAGTCTCCAAGAAGATTCCAGGAGACAGAGGCAGCGTGTGCGAACCTGGTGGCGAGGAGACTGCAGATGGGGCTCCAGCCAATGTTCGTCTCCATTTTACTGATTAAAACTTTCATTGTTCACTGATTAAAGCAACAAGGGGGATTGAAACATAGAGACGAATGAGAAAGGAGGGGACTGGCTCCCTGCTTTTTGATTGCAGGTGGGATCACTCTGCTATAGAGAGGGGAGACTGCCTTTTGATCACTGGTGGGATCACTCTGCTACTGGAGAGGTGAGACTGCCTTTTGATCACAGATGGGATCACTCTGCTACTGGAGAGGTGAGACTGCTTTTTGATCACAGATGGGATCACTCTGCTACTGGAGAGGTGAGACTGCCTTTTGATCACTGGTGGGATCACTCTGCTACTGGAGAGGTGAGACTGCCTTTTGATCACTGGTGGGATCACTCTGCTACTGGAGAGAGGAGACTGCCTTTTGATCACTGGTGGGATCACTCTACTACTGGAGAGGTGAGACTGCCTTTTGATCACTGGTGGGATCACTCTGCTACTGGAGAGGTGAGACTGCCTTTTGATCACTGGTGGGATCACTCTGCTATAGAGAGGTGAGACTGCCTTTTGATCACTGGTGGGATCACTCTGCTACTGGAGAGGGGAGACTGCCTTTTGATCACTGGTGGGATCACTCTGCTACTGGAGAGAGGAGACTGCCTTTTGATCACTGGTGGGATCCCTCTGCTACTGGAGAGGGGAGACTGCCTTTTGATCACTGGTGGGATCACTCTGCTATGGAGAGGTGAGACTGCCTTTTGATCACTGGTGGGATCACTCTGCTATAGAGAGCGGAGACTGCCTTTTGATCACTGGTGGGATCACTCTGCTACTGGAGAGATGAGACTGCCTTTTGATCACTGGTGGGATTGTTCTACTGCTGCAGAGGGGAACGTCTATCACTGTGCCTGGAGAATGTTACCCAGTTTTTCTGTGATTTGGACATGGACTATAGCCTGTTTTTACAGTCTTAATAGATTTTTTATATTCTGTGTTTTTCACCTGATCTTTCTGGTTTTTGTGTGGGGGGAGGGGGGATTTGGGGGTTGATATGCCTGTTTCATTTTAGTTCACTTTTGTGCAGGCTGGAGGGATATGGGGGTTGATGGTCATGCTGCTGTTCTTTTCTTTCTTGGCTTTGTGCCCTCTGAAGAAGAAGAATTTCAAAGTTGTATACATTGATAATAAATGAACCTTTGAAACTCTGAATTGAAAATGTAAATTGTCTTCAAACAGCATTCTTTACTTCAAACTAAGAACATGCGCATTAATTTGCTGCATGTTCCTGCTGTGGGGTCTCTACTCTCACAAGACTTAAGCCACTACATTTTGCTGTGGGTGATCTGTTCCTACTCATTTCCTCTGCTTCACATTGATGGAAAGCCACTCTCTCCTCCCTGCTAATCATTCGCCTTCTCCACAGGTAGCCTCGTCTGCACAGGGCGTTTTTAACAATTTACCAGTTCATTAGCGACAGGGAACTGACAAAATCGCCCGACTTTACATTTAAAATGAATCTGTTTCCAGAGCTGAATATTTAGCGTGCCTCTAGTGATTAGCTTTATCATCTAATTTATTACTACCAAGATCACCCAAAGCAGCAATGCAATTTAAGCGCACTCGCTCCACAACCCTTAATTAGAGGTCGGAATCCAGAATACAATTGATCCCCAAATATGATGTTTAAAGTGGCAAAGTGGGATTTCATAAATGAATCATTACTCTCACAAATTCTGACTACAGTAAAATAATTCCTTACTAAAATATCCTGTGTGCCCCATTGGAACAGGCTGTTCTTAGCCAATGTAAAAACTAGCTACTTCCTTACAAGATGCACAAGATGATTTACTTCACTTACAAATACAACATTTGAGTTTGTAAAACTAATCAAATACAAAAAGGTCAATGAAAATGTGACCACTGTTTAGCCATTCTTTATTCTGTTGATGTGGATCTTTTAGTTTGAAGGACCAATAATGAAATGGTCCCAAACACTACATATTAATTATTTGGCCTTCAACTACAATGATCTGATCAGCACAATGTCATATTGTTCTGGAATTGCTACACATACTTGTTATTTCTCCCTTATCAACCCATATATTCTCTTTGACATCAATCTTTTACAATAGATTGTATTTCTATCTGTCACTGTACCTCTAAAATATATTTGCTTACAAAAGATTAACCATGCAATCCCTTTGACCTCCACTCAAAGCAGTCCTGGTAGTTATCATGACAAGCAGTTGGTAAAGACATTTTTAAAGAACTGAGTGAAAGAGTGATACCTTACAGTGACAGCAGTTGTTTGTCATTTAAAACTACGGACATCTTGAACTGTAGTTTGTATCTGATATTATAGACAGGTACCAATAAATTCCCTTGAGAAAAGTGCTAGAATGACTATACAGGAACTTTCTTTACTAAATGTTCTTGTTTAAGGTAACCAATCCATTCTTACAACTGGATTGTTTTTAAGGCAACACGAGTGAATCTGCAGATGCTGGAAATAAATAAAAACACAAAATGCTGGCAGTACTCAGAAGGCCAGACAGCATCTATGGGAGGAGGTAGTGACGACGTGACGATGAAGGGGTTCGGCTCGAAACGTCGTCACTACCTCCTCCCATAGATGCTGTCTGGCCTGCTGAGATCTGCCAGCATTTTCTGTTTTTGTTTTTAAGCATTAGTTCAAATTTTTGAAAATCCATAATTAGACTTGGCACCAGCAGTTTCTCTTGACACTGCTTTGCGATAATGTGAATTCCACTGTATCCCCCCCCCCCCCCCCCCAATAATGCTAAGCCATACAGTGAGAGCAACTTCAAAATAAAATCTCAGGCAGCTGACCATTTGGTGAGGGCAAAGATTACCCATGGACATGCATATTTAGTACTTGAAAACATTCAAAAATTTGATGGCCATCAGGATGGTGTTACTATTTTGCTTATCTTTCATTGAAGGCAAAAAGTCTTCATGATGAAACGATGTTTTCAAAAGGGGCAAAGCTGTTATTATATACACAAAATACTCCGCAGATGCTGGGGTCAAAGCAACACGCACAACACGCTGGTGGAACTCAGCACGTCGGGCAGCATCCGTGGAAACGAACCCTTCATCAGGACTGAAGCAGGAGAGGCAGGGGCCCTTTAAGGAAGTTGGGGGGGAGGGTGGGAAGGAGAAGGCTGGTAGGTGCCAGGTGAAAAACTAGTAAGGGGAAAGATCAAGGGGTGGGGGAGGGGAAGCAGGGAGGGGATAGGCAGGAAAGGTGAAGAAGGAATGTAAGGGGAAAGCACTATGGGGTAGTAGAAGGAGGCTGAACCATGAGACCTGATGCAGATTGGGGGACCGCTTCGTCGAGCACCTCCACTCCGTCCACCACAACAGACAGGATCTCCTGGTTGCCACCCACTTCAACTCTGCTTCACATTCTCATTCAGAAATGTCCATAAGTGGCCTCCTCTACTGCCATGATGAGGCCAAACTCAGGTTGGAGGAGCAACACCTCATATACCATCTGGGTAGTCTCCAGCCCCTTGGCATGAACATTGAATTCTCCAACTTCTGTTAATTAAATTCCCCTCCCTTCCCCCATCCCAGTTTCACTCTGCCTCCTCCTCCAGCTGCCTATCACTTCCCTCATGGTTCTGCCTCTGTCTACTACCCATAGCGTTTTCTCCTTACATTACTTCTTCACCTCTCCTGCCTATCCCCTCTCTGATTCCCCTCCCCCATCCCTTGATCTTTCCCCTTTCTGGTTTTTCACCTGGCACCTAACAGCCTTCTCCTTCCCACCCTCTCCCCACCTTCTTTATAGGGCCCCTGCCCCCTCCCTCTTCAGTCCTGATGAAAGGGCTCAGCCTGAAACCTTGACTGCTCGTTTCCACGGATGCTGCCCGACCCGCTGAGTTCCTCCAGTGTGTTGCGTGTGTTAATTATTATATATGTGTGTTAAAAGAGGACAAAAACATAATAAGCAGAAGCAGGGAAAGCCTATGGTTCTCTGAGCCTGCCCCCCCCCCGCCCCCCGCCCAACTCACTGCCTAACCTTTTGCCTCAAATCTACGTTTCTACATTATCTCACCAAATCTCTAATTCCATGTCTACTGATGAATTATACTCAATAACTGAGCATCCACTTACCTCTCTAAATTACTACATTTCAATGATTTATAGGTCTCTACATAGAAAATGTCCTCATCTCAGTCCCAGCATATTGTCCTGTGCCTAATCCTTTCCAGTCCTCTTAGAAACAATCTCTCTGACATCCTGTCAGTCCCAATAAACATAGCCCAACTTTCCTCAACCACTCTGCACTAGATGGAATCTTATCCCAGGAGTTAATCCTGTAACTATTCACTTCATGGATTTTAAGAGTAGCAGAAAGTCAGGTAGAGAGACAAAGTAAAATTTTACATAATTCTCTGAATGGTATCTCACCAAATACCTGTGCAACTCTGCAAGACCACATTCTAACCCCCTTGTAATAAAAATGCTCATGCCACTTGCATTTCCAGTGGCCTGTTGTACCTATGTATTGATATACTCGACCTGGAGCACCCCCAAACAAAACAAAAATGCAAATGTTTACCATATTTCTCAATACTTTAAAGATACTCAGGTAAATGGAAGGGAGGAGTTTGGAGGGTTATGGGCCATACACAGGCCACTGGCACTAGGAGGGAGAATGCTGTGGTCAGCATGGGCGGGTTGGCCGAAGAGCCTGTTTCTGTCCTATATTATTCTATAAATCTTATAGCATTACATATTGTAGTGGGTTTGCTGACTGCCAACTAACAGATGAATTTCCTACAACGTATGTCATTGGCTGGAAAATACTTAGGGACAGAAGTGCATAGATGGTCACAATATGCCCACTCTTCCTCCACTCTCCTAACCAGTGAACGTGCCTGCAAGTTGACTTCACTGGCTAATACTGTAGTGACCCAGATGTCACCAAGGCCAGTCCCCCAAAATGATTTCTCTCAACCAGTGCCCAAAACTTGCAGTTAGTAAAATTTACAGGAATATCTTCAAAACAGATTGATACAATCCTGCATTGTGCATTTACTTAACATATTATGAAATAGCACATAATAAGTATGTGGCCACTTTAAGACAAACATGTACAGCAAATCAGCTATTTGCCTCATATGAACACCCAACACGCACACCCCCCCATCTACCACTGCTCCACAATCACAAAATAACAATTTAGTCCTTCTCAATTCACACTGAAACAAATCAATTTAGTATGAAAAAGTCATAAATCTGCACATATTCCAGATTTCAATCAATATTAGCTTGCCAAAAGCAGTAAACAGAAATGCTAATGCAATTTATCCAAGAAGAAATAAACTCGTAAATATTTAATGAGACCATGCCACAGGAAGTTAAGGCAAGCAGTTTTCAAATAAAGCATTGTCAGAGGTTCTGCAGAATAGTAATAATTAATAGACCAGATTTTGATTTCCCTTAAAGAAAATGGTGGACTGCTCCATTGGAGCACATCTCTGTAATGACTGAGGGGATCACTCACCTCTGAAGGACATGTCAATTTGAGGCCGGATCGTTACCAAGACAAGTGCTGATCTGACCCAAGAGTGCTATAATAATAAATTTGGTCTTTTTTTTTCTTCATCATTTTCAATACATGCACTGGAGAGTAGCTGGATGAGGCAATATTTACTTTCTCTCGGGTTAATTTGTCACTATCAGATGTCACTTCTTTGGAGAATGGTGTCTTACTTTAAAAGGAATTGTGTCTTCATTCCCCTTAATGTCATTGAACTACTCCATGGGATGGTTTCAATGTAAGAAGCATGACAGCCAATTTGTGTACAGTATGCTCCCAGGGACCAATGTGATAATGACCAAATAGACAGGAATTTTGTGACTGGAAGGCAAATATTGGTTAAGACATGAAGAATATCTCTGCTATTCATCTAAATAGATCCATGATATCTTTTACATCCATCTGTGACAGCAAATTTATCATTTGCTCTCAAAGATTGACATAACGTCCAAGCAATAAGGCACTCCCTCAGAACTGTAGTGGCATATCAAGTTTTGACTTTTATGTCCAAACTTCTGTATTGAATCTTGAATCCAAAACATTGTAAGTTAAAGGTTAACCCAGCCACAGCTGACACAAGTCCTAAAGCAGGATTCTGGACTGGAGGGTCAACAATTCCTTTGCTACGCATCCTTCCCTCACTCAATGCCAACAGCTGCTGCTCGACCAGCTGATTTCATCCAGGAGATTGTATGTTGCTCCACATTCCAACATATGCAGTCGTCTCTAGTGTCTCTAGTGACACCAACTGCATTTGACATCAAGTCAAGACAATATAGAGAAGTCTCATTTCACACTGAAGTACAGCAAGATCTGCAATGTAAATACAGCTAGACAAAATGATAAGGTTGTTGAGTTTTAAGCTGCTACAAATAACTTAAGCAGTCAGCTTTGTGCATTATGGAGAACAGCTGATTGTCCTGATTAACTGCTTCTGTCCTGATAGAAAGACCCTATTCTAGTAAGGCAATTCAAATACATAGACCAGATCATAGACACAAAGGATTCTGCAGATACCAGAAATCCAGAATAACACACAGAAAACTTTGGAGGAAGCCAGCAGGTCAGGCACATCTATGGACATAAATTATCAGCCAACTTCATGGGCTGAGATCCTTTTTGCTGTAGAAGGGTCTTTCCAAACAATGTCTGCTGTTTATTTCCCTTTATTGATTATGCCTGATCTGCTGAGTTCCTCCAGCATTTTGTGTTTGTTACATATATCAGATTTTGTCTTTTTTCCCCTCCCAAGCATTTATTTATATTATTCTAGTACAAGCAAACACCAATGTGACAGCAACCATCACTTCAAAAAGACCATCAGGTTTAGCAGATACCAAGACTGAGGTCAGTCTACATCTAGGCCATACTCTGTAGTGAATGGCTATGGTGTGTCATGAGCAGGCTTCAGAGAAGCCGCAGTAACTGAATGACAATGCACATTCTACCACTACAATCAGGAAAATGTTATTTATATTTGTAGATACTCAATTAAACACCCTTCTATTTATAGAGGCAGGAGGGCAAAATTATCAGAAGGTCAGAAGTGTCATATCCACCGCAATGCTGAACACTAAGGGTTTGCTGCTGTGTGCTGGTTCGGGCTCTGAGCTTGATCCATTGTGTTGAACTCCAGTCTATGGTAAAGTCAGGTTAAGGAATAAGCTAAATCTGTACCAGCAGCAACTTAAAAAGGAAGTACTTCACATATTAAAGTTAAATATTTTAATATTAAAGTATGAAGTAATAACATTATACTCACTCAGCGAAGGAAATAATTACAGCATGGATTAAAAAATTATTTCTACTCAAGCAAAGTAAGGTCAAATCATTCAGAGTTGTGTATGGATAGAGGAAGATCTGTACTAAAGGGTATGCCCAACAAAAAACACAAATTGGTATTAACCAAGAAGTTTTCTTAAGATTAATTGGTTACAAAGCTGCTATTCAGATTTTGCAACTCTTTCCTTCACAGTGGAGCAGTCAAAATTCACTTCTAAATCCATGACTGAAAATGGCCATTACATTGATAGATTGATCCCAAAAAGTAAATGGCAGCATTAAACCAATTCTGAAATTATCTCATAATTTTTAGCTCTATTGAAATGTGATCTCATATATTGCTCATTCTTGATATAAATCTCTAACTTGCGTTAGTCTTTTCTCTCGCCCACTTTAGTTTAATTAAATTTTTGGATATATTCTGCATTATTTTCAATCTATCATATCTTTGTAACATCAGCTCAAGGGTGCCATAACCAAATTTCTTAATCCTATTCTCATAAGCACAATCTCTATCAGCAGAAGGTCATCTTGCATTTCACTATGCCCTCTTACCAGTCCTTGAATGTCTTCATTATATCTCGGTAAACAAAAGCAGATACAATATCTAACATGCATATTCAGTGCTTTTTTTCTCTTTAGCACAAAATATGATGTTGACAATGCCTTTATTTATTGATCATTCCTGACTGTCCTTGAGAAAATGGGAACAGTTAGTTCCTAAACAGTAGGGTAATGTATTGAATTCTGAGATTGTGACTCCTTGGTGATGAAGAATTTCCAAATCAGGATGGTGTGCAAGTTGGAGCGGAACTTGCTACTAGTGGCTTCAAGACTGCAGAGGTCATAAACTTTGGGGACACCCAGGAAAGTACTTTGATATACATCACTGCATTGCAGATTGATGAGACAGACTGCAGGTTTGATGTCCCTATGATTCAGTGCATTATGGAGTACAATTAATATTAATTATGGAGTGTCAACCAAGCAACCTGCTTTGTCTTGGATGGTGCTGAGCTTCTTGACTGTTGCTGGAGCTGAACTCTCCAAGCGAGTAGTGAATTCCATTGCACCCATCTTAATTTTGGGAAGAGTAGAAGGATATTGAGGAATCTCTCTTTCAGCACAGATCATCCAGCTGCTGTTGTGCTCTTGTTACCACAGCATTGATGTGACTGGTCCAGTTAACCCTCTGGTTAATGGTGATTCCTGAATATTGATGATGAAGAATTTGAAGGTTGTGCAATAGTGAATTGAGGGGAGGTGGTTGTTATATTCTCTTCATTGATATAGGTCATGATCTTATAGGACAAAGATTAGGTGAGGACAACCAGTAGATGTGGTGTTTCCTTTTTTCAGAAAACTTCCTATAAAGTCCCAGAAAAGAGGATGGTAAGGTGTTTTGCACCTTGACCCCAGAGTAACACTGTCTCATTTGACTGTATTCATGAGTATTCGTGTATGATTGAATGACAATTAAATTTCAATTGAATTGAATTAATATGCCAGCTTTGACTGAGTATTAATTAAAATTTTTCCAGAGAGGTCAAAATGTAACATTTCCAAATTTAATGTGAAAGTAAATACGAATGCTTTTAACAAAGAGAACATAAAAAGGCTTCATAGAGGCCCAAACTTGCTAAGTGAGTGAGTAACATGGTGAATGGAGGACAATGCAGGAAAAATCAGAGTTTATCCACTTTGGCAGAAAAAAAATCACAAATGCTGAGTATGTTTTTAAAATGGTAAGTGAGTGAGAAAGATTGCTATTCTAAGGTATCAGAGTGACCTTGTATGCAAACCACTGAAAACTAATAGGAAGGGTGGGAGAAAATTAATAAGGCACGTATGATTTTGGTTTTCACAGTAAGAGACTTGAGTACAATTATATTAAGCTTTGTTGAGATTATACTTGGAGAACTGCATAAAAGTTTTGTCTTCCTTAAAAAAACAGTATGTCATAGGTTCACTAGACGAGCTCTTGGTAACTCCAGAAACAATCTGATTCAATATTTACAGGCTTCTTTTGTGTTTTAGCAACCTTTTTTGCCAATTACAATTCCAGCCAAACCAGGCTTATTCACCTTGCCCCCAACTCTTTCTCAATACATTCAGTTTTGTTCCTTGAACCCAGACTTAAAGCTTCAGTTTCATTTCTAAGGCAGCCTCTTGGCACAGAAATTCAATTCAATGTCCATGTTTGAATGAAGATTGTGATGAGATCCCTAGATGAACAAAGTCCAGATTGCTTAGGTTAATGTTGACTGAGTGCAAGACAATAGAAATGTCCATTACTGTGCCATGACCTGTGATGTCACCTTTTTCATTTTAGTTTATTCTTTTGGCAAAGAAGTATCTGGGTAATTTTTCACACTTAGGGCTTTGTTTTCCTCTATTCATTGGGAAGGGTTTTCTCCTTTTCCCTTCAAATCACCTTCCCTGCCAAGTTTTCTTTTGCTTTCCTTATTATTTCCTATTTAATCATTGACCTTTGACACAATAACAAACCCATTGATTTGTGGCCTAGATTTTAGACTGAAATAATGTTGGACAAGGGATAGGGGTCTGCATTTGGCAGCTGCAAAAGAATGGATTTTAGAAATGTCAAAAGAAATTAAGTTTTTACTAGTTTCTTTCCTATGGAAATTTTACAGTCTCTTAGTCTGTTGGGCATGGAAATCCACAACACGGGTGTGCAGGCAAGTACACTGTTGTGCAGGGAGATGTTTCCGACTGTGGGCTTATGATGTTATTCGAGTCTGGAGGGGGTAGTCATAACAGTCAGAGCACGAGAGAATCAGTATTGTCAAAATGTATCTTATTGTGTCTGGAAAAAAATGTTTCTGACTGTCAATTCACTTAACTCAGCCCATCACCAGATGACTTCCAAGCCACCTCCTGTTACCCTATTCACACCTTTACTTAAGCAGTAGAAAGTAATATTTTGAGCACTGAACTCATGTTTGAGGTTGTTTGAATTTTAACCTCTAGCCTTATGATAATCTATAGAGTTTGGGGAATTAATTACAAGCTTCTATTTTTTCAAATGGATGACATCTGTGTCAATTAGTCTCTGATCAAGGGGATATATATTTTCTTCTGATAAAGGTTATGAAGCAATCCAGATATGATCAAACAAAGGTAAAAGATTATACTGATATAACTCCATAAATGCCATTTTCTATCCATCATGTTTTCTCCTTTCTTATTTCAATATGTAGTAACAAACTGCAAAGGGGATAAAGATATTTAAATCACACTTAATATTTACAAATGCACCCAATATATTCTTATACCATTCACCAAAATTCCAATGTCTCTGCATGTCCTAGAGTTTCTTGCAAAGCACAATCATTGGTTCTCACCTAATACAGTTAGTTTCATTACATCAGGTATTTGTCCGTTGCAAAGGAATAAGCCAGTGTTTACATAATAAACCTGGACCAATTAGATAATGTTAAGTTAGTCTCAGTTGTGAAACTGATGTATAAAACTGCTACTTTGCTAATCATTGCTTGTCTGACTTACATAATCAACATAGCTTGCCTCAGGATTCACAGGTGGTTTTAGAAACACAGTTTATTAAACACCAAGAGAAGCAACTCCCAGTTACCAGAAATTCTGAGTAATAAAAATTTAATTTGAATCTCTTATATTTGCTGAATATCAGCCTCAAAGCACCCTGCATAAGCAAGTTGGTTTCTTTTTTTTAAACTCCCTGAATCCTATTGCCAAAATTATTTGTAAGAAATTAAATAATTCTATGTATCCTTAAGTATATAAGCATCAGATGGTTAACAGCTGGGGCAAGAGATTCATGCCTCATGTTTAAACCTTCATTCAAGAACCAAGTTTATTTATTATCTGTTTCCCCAAGTGTTAATCCTTTGATGGCTATGTACTTAAGGATACAGGGAATTATTTAATTTCTCACAGACAGCCTTTGGTAAAAAGATTCAGTGAGTAAGAAAAAGAATTCTTACTGCTTGAAGAATCCAACTTGCCAATGCAGTGCGCTTTCAGACTGATATTAAGCTAACACACAGGACTGAAATTTCATTTCTATTACTCAGCATTTCTGTTATCTGTGGGAGTTGCTTCTCTCGGTGGGGTTTTGTAAAGCATATTGCTAAAACCACCTGTGGATCCTTAGGCAAACTGTGCTGATGATGTAAGTCAGACAACCAATGACTATAGTAGCCGAGCAGTCGTTCCAGACATCTGTTTCACAATAGAGACTAACCTTCAGGTTAGTTAGCAACATCATTTGTTTTCCTCCATGTCTCCTCAGGTCATCATAAACTAGCAATAAAATATTGCCTGCCATAATCTGAAAAATGCGACCTTTTATTATGTCTCGTTGATATTTTCAGAACCAGTTTCAGATGAACCTTCATCATCCCCATGTTCAGCTGCTTATTCTGGTGATGTCACTTTTTTTTAAATAAATTGATTCTTTGGTGAGCCAGCCTAATCTCTGCTCATCCAGTTCTTTATTAAACTACAAAATATTATTCAGCTTCTAATGAAAAATGTAAATATATAGGCACCTATTTTATCTCAGGCCAGGTTCCCATATCAAGTTAAGAGCTCTGCTTAGTTCTGTAGTAATTAAGTACAACTTATTTGAATGCCTCACTACCAGTTAGATTAGGCATGACCCTGGTGCATTAGTGCTGTCACTCGCTGCACAGCTCTCATGGCCTGGGCCAGTAAGTTTATTATCTATTCTAGATTAGCCCAGTGGCAGGAGACTCAATCACAGTAGGGGGCGGATAAGCTTTGAGGGAGAACAGGTTGCAGAATAAATAAGAGGAATATAATGAGGGATGGGGAACAAGAAAGAGACAGCAGAAGAGCATCACCCCTGCAGGAGTCCAGCAACATTGCAGGGCGGAACTGAGCTCTGGAAGTATCACAATGGGTCTTATTTTGGATGTCAGAGAGATGAAATGTGGGACATTGACACTGATGAAGGACAGAACATAAAAATGGGAGCAGGAATCAACCATTTTGCTCTTCCAGCCTGTTTCACTATTCAGCAAGATCATGGCTGATTAGACATTTGGTCTCAACTCAAATTTCTTGACCAATCACATTCCTTTGCAATTCAAATATCTATCAGTCTTAGCCATAAATACACTTAAGACCCCTAACTCCACAGATCCTTTGGGCAGACACTTTCCCTTGGGTTTTATTTCTTGAGTAAATTAACATTTGCTGGACAAAATAAACTTTGCTGAGAGTCACATTATCATCCCCAACCTTCCCAGATGGGAAGCAGACAAGTGGAATAGATAATAGATCACAATTGATGAAGTAACCTTCAACATTCAAGTTACACTAGATAAAATCTCTTAAAACAGTGACAGATTATATTCAGTAAGTATGTCCATAAATTAAATAAATGGAAAGATGTGTATCTGTAATGGCACCTGTCATGACTCCAGTGATCAAATTAAAAATTAGTGTGGCAAATTTAATGTATGGTGCAAAACTGGAATTGTAAATATGAAACATATTTTAGATAGCAGTGCTTAATATCCATAATTATTACGAAGCAGAAACCAAAAAGTCAAACAGGGAACATAATGTATCAGTAGCCAAGTCAGTGACACAAGAGAAACTGCAGATGCTGGAAATAGACATCACACACAAAATCTGGAGACATCTCTTGAAGGAAACGAGCAATTGACCTTTCAGGCTGACACCCTCATCAGAACTGGAAAGTAGGGGGAGGGAAATGTTGTGAGGAGCTGGGAGGTAATAGGTGGAAGAGGCAAAGATTTGAATGAGATGGAATCGATAGGATAGGACAATAGACAATGGGATAAAAGAAAGGACCTGACTGCATCCTTTTAAAGCCAATGTGAGACAAGACAAATAATTCAAACACTTCTGAACTTATTAGACTCCTGCAACAAAAGTAAAAGAGAAAGCAAGTTTGTAGTCCTTCAGTTTTGCAATGAAAGCACAGCAGCAGCAGCATCGACAAGGTCCAAAATATTGTGAGCAGACTGTCACAATAGGACGGATGAGAAAACACAGCTCTGCTATGGGTATTTTTTATATAACAAACTAGAGATTACACATTACGATACTAATTTAAAAAAAAGCAAGAGCTGAGTTTTCCCAGCTGACCTATAGAAAGAAGCTCACTTTTATAGGTCTGTAGGTGGTAGTGACAGCCCCACAATATAGAAGACTGTCAATTACTGTTTGAGACTCAATGTGCATTGGGAATAAGCAGAGGAAACTGGTTATTAAGGATGTGAACATTTTATCCACCTAATTTTCTCCCTCTCATTTAAATTAGGCTATGTTTCTATGATTGCAAGGCACCATCTGGGATCTCACTCACAAGTGCCTTGAGAGTGCCTGTAAGCTGTTGCAAGTGTAAGAGGAACTCAAACTAAAACATCAAGCAACAAATATTCATTATTAAACATCATGAGACAACAATATTTGAAAAATTCAAGGTCATGCAAGGAATTTAATTTTGATTGTTACAGGCCAAACATTTGTCCATTTTCTGGTGAATCTATATCCTAGCTTGCCCCATCTTGCACACCTTCATCCCTTGCTTACTCTTCACAGGTTAAATTCTTTTTTTTTGTAATTTATTTTTTTATTGAAGTTCACCATCAAACAAACATTTCCATAAGTGCAAACACGAGGAAATCTACAGATGCTGGAAATTCAAACAACACACACAAAATGCTGGTAGAACACAGCAGGCTAGGCAGCATCTATAGGGAGAAGATGTATTTCAGACATTGTACATATATATCATATGATCATATATATCACACATCTCCACAAAGTATTTATCTGAGGTATACACTTAGAGAAAAGAAAAAACAAGCAAAAGGAAAGAACTATGTACAAGTAGGGAGTGATCTTTTTTTTTTACAACAGATTCATTGATTTGTGAGAATAAAATCAGGACTATGAGACATTATGTAGTTAAACCATTTTTCCCAGTATGAATCCAATTGTTCCAGCTTATGTTAACAGATGCTGTTATCTTCTCCATTTTGTAAATGTCCATTGTAATTTCCATCCTTGCATTTAAAGTTGGGCTCTCCTGTGATAACCATTTCCTAGTAAGAGTCTTTTTACCAGCCACCAACATTATATTCATTAAATATTTATCTCTTTTCAACCATTCTTGAGGTATATATCCAAAATATATGGTCTTACTCTCTAAGGGTATTTCCCATTTAAAGGTGACTTGTAGGGCATTGTGTATCCCCCTCCAATAGTTTTTGATAACAGTCCCAAAAAATATGATAATAATTTGCATTTTGATTTCCACAATTTCTCCAGAAAACAGGGAGGTTACTATCATAATGGGATTTCTGAGAGGGTGTAATAAAATATCTTTATCAAGTTTTTCCATCCAAACTCCCTCCATTTCTGTGAACTGGTACACTTCCATCTATATCTCCATATTGTTGTCCATTCTTCCTCAGATATAATTATCCCTCCTTCCTTCTCCCGTTTTGTTTTAATGCATGAAGTCGAATGTGTTTTAAGATTTGACAACCCCTTATACATTCTTGAAATGATTCTACTACCATTATCTGAATTATATGCTTTTCTAAAAAGCTCTATCAAGCATGTATTTGCCTTGGTTGCATTTTTAAGCGTCTTATTAACATATTGTCGCATCTGTAAATACCGATAAAAATCTTGTTTTTCTAATAAGTGTTTCTCTTTAAGCATTTCAAAACTGAACAGTGTTCCTTCTTTCATTATGTTGCAAAGAACTGTTATTCCTTTAGCTGTCCAGTCCTTAAATCTAGCATCGAATTTATTTGGTGTAAAATCAGAGTCATACGCACACCA